>NC_086453.1:332575827-332755827 GCF_028390025.1 Pseudophryne corroboree
CTGCCTCTATCATACATACATACACACTGCCTCTATCATACATACATACATACACACACACTGCCTCTATCATACATACATACACACACACACACACACACACACACACACACACACACACACTGCCTCTATCATACATACATACATACATACACTGCCTCTATCATTCATACATAGACACACTGCCTCTATCATACATACATACATACACTGCCTCTATCATACATACATACATACATACATACATACACACACACTGCCTCTATCATACATACACACACACACACACACACACACACACACACACTGCCTCTATCATACATACATACATACATACACTGCCTCTATCATTCATACATAGACACACTGCCTCTATCATACATACATACATACATACACACTGCCTCTATCATACATACATACACACACACTGCCTCTATCACACACACACACACACACACACACACACCTCTATCATACACACACACACACACACACACACACACACACACTGCCTCTATCATACATACATACATACATACATACATACACACTGCCTCTATCATACATACACATACACACAAACACTGCCTCTATCATACATACATACACACACTGCCTCTATCATACATACATACATACATACACACACACACACAGCCTCTATCATACATACATACATACACACACACACACTGCCTCTATCATACATACATACATACATACATACATACACACACTGCCTCTATCATACACACACACACACACACACACTGCCTCTATCATACACACACACACACACACACACACACACACACACACACACTGCCTCTATTATACATACATACATACATACCTACATACACACACTGCCTCTGTCATACATACATACACACACACACACTGCCTCTATCATACATACATACATACATACATACACACTGCCTCTATCATACATACACACACTGCCTCTATCATACATACATACATACACACACTGCCTCTATCATACATACATACATACATACACACACACACACACACACACACACACACTGCCTCTATCATACATACATACATACACACTGCCTCTATCATACATACATACATACATACATACACACTGTCTCTATCATACATACATACATACACACACACACTGCCTCTATCATACATACATACATACATACACACTGCCTCTATCACACACACACACACACACACACACACACACACACACACACACACACACACTGCCTCTATCATACATACATACATACATACACACACACACACTGCCTCTATTACACACATACACACACACACACACACACACACACACACACACACACACACACACTGCCTCTATCATACACACACTTCCTCTATCATACACACACACACACACACACTGCCTCTATCATACACACACACACACACACACACACACACACACACTGCCTCTATCATACATACATACACACTGCCTCTATCATACATACATACATACATACACTGCCTCTATCATACATACACACACACACACACACACACACACACTGCCTCTATCATACATACATACATACATACATACACACACACTGCCTCTATCATACATACATACATACACACACACTGCCTCTATCATACATACATACATACACACACACACACACACACACACACTGCCTCTATCATACATACATACACTGCCTCTATCATTCATACATAGACACACTGCCTCTATCATACATACATACATACACTGCCTCTATCATACATACATACATACATACATACACACACACACACACACACACACTGCCTCTATCATACACACACACACACACACACACACACACACACACACTACCTCTATCATACACACACACACACACACACACACACACACACACACACACACACACACACACACACACACTGCCTCTATCATACATACATACATACACTGCCCCTTTCATACATATATACATCCATACACTGCCCCTTTCATACATATATACACCCATACACTGCCCCTTTCATACATATATACATCCATACACTGCCTCTTTCATACATACTGTATATACATCCATACACTGCCCCTTTCATACATATATACATCCATACACTGCCTCTCTCATACATACATACATACATACATACATACACTGCCCTTCATACATATATACATCCATACACTGCCCCTTTCATACATACTGTATATATATCCATACACTGCCCCTTTCATATATATATATATACACATCCATACACTGCCTCTATCATACATACATACATACATACATACATACATACATTACACTGTCCCTTTCATACATATATACATCCATACACTGCCTCCATACATACATAGATACACTGCCGCATTCATACATACATACATATATTCATCCATACACTGCCGCATTTATACATACATACATCCATACACTGCCGCATTCATACATACATATATACATCCATACACTGCCGCATTCATACATACATATATACATCCATACACTGCCGCATTTATACATACATATATACATCCATACACTGCCGCATTTATACATACATATATACATCCATACACTGCCGCATTCATACATACATACATATATACATCCCTACACTGCCGCATTCATACATACATATATACATCCATACACTGCCGCATTTATACATACATATATACATCCATACACTGCCGCATTCATACATACATACATATATATATACATCCATACACTGCCGCATTCATACATACATACATACATATATACATCCATACACTGCCGCATTCATACATACATATATACATCCATACACTGCCGCATTTATACATACATATATACATCCATACACTGCCGCATTCATACATACATACATATATACATCCATACACTGCCGCATTCATACATACATACATATATACATCCATACACTGCCGCATTCATACATACATATATACATCCATACACTGCCGCATTCATACATACATCCATACACTGCCACATTCATAGTACATACATATATACGTCCACACACTGCTTCTATACATAAATACATACATACATACATATATACACTGCCTCCATCCATACACTGCCTCCATACATACACCACACGCAGCCGCTGTGACCCGGGACGTGGCGGGTAACTGCCTGCCAGCACAGCTGGCAGGGAGCTACTCAGCGTGTGCAAAAGCATCGCTGCTGTGCAATGCTTTTGCACCCTTGTGGGGGGATAGGGCCAGACATGCGGGGCGGACTAGCTCCCTCCAAATGTCTGAGAATCTGATCGTAGATGTGCTAAATTTAGCACATCTACGATCAGCTCTGAATCACCCCCACAATTAGTACCTCAGTTATTTTGACCCATGTCCTGTTGGTTTGAATACTGTACACCTCCTGACAATCTGACCACACCTATCACATGAGGCTATGGGGCAGAGTGTGAGTGTCAGGCTATTGGGTAGCGTGTGTGTTTGTCAGGCTATTGGGCAGCGTGTGTGTGTGTGTGTGTGTGTGTGTCAGGCTATGGGGCAGCGTGTGAGTGTGTGTGTCAGGCTATGGGGCAGCGTGTGAGTGTCAGGCTATGGGGCAGCGTGTGTGTGTCCGGCTATGGGGCAGCGTGTGTGTCACAGGCTATGGGGCAGCGTGTGTGTGTCCGGCTATGGGGCAGCGTGTGTGTGTCCAGCTATGGGGCAGCGTGTGTGTGTCAGGCTATGGGGCAGCGTGTGTGTGTCAGGCTATGGGGCAGTGTATGAGTGTCAGGCTATGGGGCTACGCGTGTAGGTGAGGCTATGGGGTAGCGTGTGTGTCACAGGCTATGGGGCAGCGTGTGTGTGTCCGGCTATGGGGCAGCGTGTGTGTCACAGGCTATGGGGCAGCGTGTGTGTGTCCGGCTATGGGGCAGCGTGTGTGTCCGGCTATGGGGCAGCGTGTGTGTGTCCGGCTATGGGGCAGCGTGTGTGTCAGGCTATGGGGCAGCGTGTGTGTCACAGGCTATGGGGCAGCGTGTGTGTCACAGGCTATGGGGCAGCGTGTGTGTCACAGGCTATGGGGCAGCGTGTGTGTCACAGGCTATGGGGCAGCGTGTGTGTCACAGGCTATGGGGCAGCGTGTGTGTCACAGGCTATGGGGCAGCGTGTGTGTCACAGGCTATGGGGCAGCGTGTGTGTCACAGGCTATGGGGCAGCGTGTGTGTCACAGGCTATGGGGCAGCGTGTGTGTCACAGGCTATGGGGCAGCGTGTGAGTGTCAGGCTATGGGGCAGCGTGTGAGTGTCAGGCTATGGGGCAGCGTGTGAGTGTCAGGCTATGGGGCAGCGTGTGAGTGTCAGGCTATGGGGCAGCGTGTGAGTGTCAGGCTATGGGGCAGCGTGTGAGTGTCAGGCTATGGGGCAGTGTATGAGTGTCAGGCTATGGGGCAGCGTGTGTGTCACAGGCTATGGGGCAGCGTGTGTGTCACAGGCTATGGGGCAGCGTGTGTGTCACAGGCTATGGGGCAGCGTGTGTGTCACAGGCTATGGGGCAGCGTGTGTGTGTCAGGCTATGGGGCAGCGTGTGAGTGTCAGGCTATGGGGCAGCGTGTGAGTGTCAGGCTATGGGGCAGCGTGTGAGTGTCAGGCTATGGGGCAGCGTGTGAGTGTCAGGCTATGGGGCAGCGTGTGAGTGTCAGGCTATGGGGCAGCGTGTGTGTCAGGCTATGGGGCAGCGTGTGTGTCACAGGCTATGGGGCAGCGTGTGTGTCACAGGCTATGGGGCAGCATGTGTGTCACAGGCTATGGGGCAGCGTGAGTGTCAGGCTATGGGGCAGCGTGTGAGTGTCAGGCTATGGGGCAGCGTGTGAGTGTCAGGCTATGGGGCAGCGTGTGAGTGTCAGGCTATGGGGCAGCGTGTGAGTGTCAGGCTATGGGGCAGCGTGTGAGTGTCAGGCTATGGGGCAGCGTGTGAGTGTCAGGCTATGGGGCAGCGTATGAGTGTCAGGCTATGGGGCAGCGTATGAGTGTCAGGCTATGGGGCAGCGTGTGTGTGTCACAGGCTATGGGGCAGCGTGTGTGTCACAGGCTATGGGGCAGCGTGTGTGTCACAGGCTATGGGGCAGCGTGTGTGTCACAGGCTATGGGGCAGCGTGTGTGTGTCCGGCTATGGGGCAGCGTGTGTGTCCGGCTATGGGGCAGCGTGTGTGTCACAGGCTATGGGGCAGCGTGTGTGTCACAGGCTATGGGGCAGCGTGTGTGTCACAGGCTATGGGGCAGCGTATGAGTGTCAGGCTATGGGGCAGCGTATGAGTGTCAGGCTATGGGGCAGCGTGTGTGTCACAGGCTATGGGGCAGCGTGTGTGTCACAGGCTATGGGGCAGCGTGTGTGTGTCAGGCTATGGGGCAGCGTATGAGTGTCAGGCTATGGGACAGCGTATGAGTGTCAGGCTATGGGGCAGCGTGTGTGTGTCAGGCTATGGGGCAGCGTGTGTGTGTCCAGCTATGGGGCAGCGTGTGACTGTCAGGCTATGGGGCAGCGTGTGAGTGTCAGGCTATGGGGCAGCGTGTGAGTGTCAGGCTATGGGGCAGCGTGTGAGTGTCAGGCTATGGGGCAGCGTGTGAGTGTCAGGCTATGGGGCAGCGTATGAGTGTCAGGCTATGGGGCAGTGTATGAGTGTCAGGCTATGGGGCAGCGTGTGTGTGTCACAGGCTATGGGGCAGCGTGTGTGTCACAGGCTATGGGGCAGCGTGTGTGTCACAGGCTATGGGGCAGCGTGTGTGTCACAGGCTATGGGGCAGCGTGTGTGTCACAGGCTATGGGGCAGCGTGTGTGTGTCCGGCTATGGGGCAGCGTGTGTGTCCGGCTATGGGGCAGCGTGTGTGTCACAGGCTATGGGGCAGCGTATGAGTGTCAGGCTATGGGGCAGCGTATGAGTGTCAGGCTATGGGGCAGCGTGTGTGTCACAGGCTATGGGGCAGCGTGTGTGTCACAGGCTATGGGGCAGCGTGTGTGTGTCAGGCTATGGGGCAGCGTATGAGTGTCAGGCTATGGGACAGCGTGTGTGTGTCAGGCTATGGGGCAGCGTGTGTTTGTCCAGCTATGGGGCCGCGTGTGAGTGTCAGGCTATGGGGCAGCGTGTGAGTGTCAGGCTATGGGGCAGCGTGTGAGTGTCAGGCTATGGGGCAGCGTGTGAGTGTCAGGCTATGGGGCAGCGTGTGAGTGTCAGGCTATTGGGCAGCGTATGAGTGTCAGGCTATGGGGCAGTGTATGAGTGTCAGGCTATGGGGCAGCGTGTGTGTGTCACAGGCTATGGGGCAGCGTGTGTGTCACAGGCTATGGGGCAGCGTGTGTGTCACAGGCTATGGGGCAGCGTGTGTGTCACAGGCTATGGGGCAGCGTGTGTGTCACAGGCTATGGGGCAGCGTGTGTGTCACAGGCTATGGGGCAGCGTGTGTGTGTCCGGCTATGGGGCAGCGTGTGTGTCCGGCTATGGGGCAGCGTGTGTGTCACAGGCTATGGGGCAGCGTATGAGTGTCAGGCTATGGGGCAGCGTATGAGTGTCAGGCTATGGGGCAGCGTGTGTGTCACAGGCTATGGGGCAGCGTGTGTGTCACAGGCTATGGGGCAGCGTGTGTGTGTCAGGCTATGGGGCAGCGTATGAGTGTCAGGCTATGGGACAGCGTATGAGTGTCAGGCTATGGGGCAGCGTGTGTGTGTCAGGCTATGGGGCAGCGTGTGTGTGTCCAGCTATGGGGCAGCGTGTGTGTGTCAGGCTATGGGGCAGTGTATGAGTGTCAGGCTATGGGGCTGCGCGTGTAGGTGAGGCTATGGGGTAGCGTGTGTGTCACAGGCTATGGGGCAGCGTGTGTGTCGCAGGCTATGGGGCAGCGTGTGTGTCACAGGCTATGGGGCAGCGTGTGTGTCGCAGGCTATGGGGCAGTGTATGAGTGTCAGGCTATGGGGCTGCGCGTGTAGGTGAGGCTATGGGGTAGCGTGTGTGTCACAGGCTATGGGGCAGCGTGTGTGTCGCAGGCTATGGGGCAGCGTGTGTGTCACAGGCTATGGGGCAGCATGTGTGTCGCAGGCTATGGGGCAGCGTGTGTGTCACAGGCTATGGGGCAGCGTGTGTGTCGCAGGCTATGGGGCAGCGTGTGTGTCACAGGCTATGGGGCAGCGTGTATGTCGCAGGCTATGGGGCAGCGTGTGTGTCACAGGCTATGGGGCAGCGTGTGTGTCGCAGGCTATGGGGCAGCGTGTGTGTCAGGCTATGGGGCAGCGTGTGTGTGTCCGGCTATGGGGCAGCGTGTGTGTGTCCGGCTATGGGGCAGCGTGTGTGTCACAGGCTATGGGGCAGCGTGTGTGTCACAGGCTATGGGGCAGCGTGTGTGTCACAGGCTATGGGGCAGCGTGTGTGTCACAGGCTATGGGGCAGCGTATGAGTGTCAGGCTATGGGGCAGCGTGTGTGTGTGTCAGGCTATGGGGCAGCGTATGAGTGTCAGGCTATGGGGCAGCGTGTGTGTGTCCGGCTATGGGGCAGCGTGTGTGTCACAGGCTATGGGGCAGCGTGTGAGTGTCAGGCTATGGGGCAGCGTATGAGTGTCAGGCTATGGGGCAGCGTGTGTGTGTCCGGCTATGGGGCAGCGTGTGTGTGTCAGGCTATGGGGCAGCGTATGAGTGTCAGGCTACGGCGCAGTGTATGAGTGTCAGGCTATGGGGCTGGGTGTGTGGGTGAGGCTATGGGGCAGCGTGTGTGTGTCAGGCTATGGGGCAGCGTGTGTGTGTCAGGCTATGGGGCAGCGTGTGTGTGTGTGTCAGGCTATGGGGTAGCGTGTGAGTGTCAGGCTATGGGGCAGCGTATGTGTGTCAGGCTATGGGGCAGCGTGTGTGTGTGTGTCAGGCTATGGGGCAGCGTGTGTGTCAGGCTATGGGGAAGCGTGTGTGTGTCAGGCTATGGGGCAGGGTAGATGCTAGAATCAAGTGGGCTAAGGGACCTTTTCCGTGAGGGGGAGGAGTTACAGCGCAAGGGGGAGGAGCTAGGCCAGCGGGATAGTTCCTCTACTATCCACGCCACCAACTATTACCTTTAGTAATTAGGTGGTGAGCGAAGCGAGCCACCGTGCCCGAAGCGTGGCGAGCGAAGCGAGCCCGCGAGGGTACTTTTCGGGTACCCTGTTCACCCGTAGCTCCTCCCCCTGGTGACGTAGCTCCTCCCCTCAATACGTCACAAGGTCCCTTCAGCCCCTCCGATATATAACCAACCATGGGGCAGCGTGTGTGTCAGGATATGGGGCAGCGTGTGTGCGTGAGGCAGCTCCAGACGTTGCACTGACCTGTAGGATGCATTCAGAGTTCACCTCACAGACGTTGACAGCTGCCCTGTGTCCATGCATTTTTCATCCTGGTATTTCTGGTATACTGGTACTCCTGTAGGCAGCTCAGCCCCTGCAGCTGCCCTTTTCTCATAATTTCAGTGCCCAGGGTTCCCAACAGTTACTGGTGGGTGAATGTCAGGACTTCAGCCAAAATGGGGGCGGGGCACTAGGAGCCGCGGGTGGGCGGGGCTTCAGCGGCTACTGCAGAGGTACAGTATCTGGCTAGTGAATGGGCAATGCTTTGCATATGGCCACGCCCCCTCCCTACGGCTCTCCGTCCCCTCCTCTTCTAGTACCTCCACGGACAGTGTGCCTGAGCAGCCCCAGCCTGTCTCTAGTTCTCGGTGTGACTGGTTGCAGGGGAGCTGCGCGGGCCATGGAGTTAATCGGGGCCCTATAGCAGCTGCATCCCCTGCACCTGTAGTAGTTACACCACTGCCAACCACCGGGTTAGCACTGCTCCCGTTACTGCCGACAGCTCTATAAGCGCGTGGTTGGCGCTGCTGCTGGTGAGGGGGCGGGCGGCTGATGCTGGTGAGGGGCGGGCGGCTTCTGCCTCTCCTCAATCCCCCCTGCCCTCCGTAACGCGCAAAAATATATTTAAAAAAAAAATTGTCCTGTGGATTGTAGGGGGACAGTAGTGGCCGCCTTCCAGCGGCCGGCGCTCTAGGCAGCTGCCTAATGGTAGCGCCGGCCCTGACTGCACTTCTGACTTAAATGTATTTATATGTTATCACAATAAACAGTTTACAATACACGGATACTGGCCAGTACCCTCTAATATACATACAATATACAAAAATGTAAAAAAATATATTTTGTTATATATCCTTGCTGCAGCAATATATAACCATAGATCTATGCATAAATAATCAAGGCTAAAAAGTTCTATTTATAATAGTAGATAATCAACAGTCAAAAGAGGTTACCATTCAGGAGGAGAGGAAAGAGTGTGGGGAGAAAACTCCCCCCAAAAAAGGAGGGCATGTGCACTCGATCTGCGAGTCAAGCCTCGTTTTCAGTATCACTATATGAGCACAAACAGCTCAAAACTTATAATCCAAGCCTCATTCTCATAAAAAACAGCTCCCTCAATTTAGTACATAGAACCAGCGGTTATATCCACCAGCTGACCAGCCCAGGATACATAGTGGCTTGCTACTGGGAGAGGTATCATTAATGATTGCATCACATGGTGCTTTCTACACTATCTGCTGGCATTTCTTCATTTCTGCTGGTTATATATTCATGTGCTATTGCATGAACTGTGAGGTTTAATACTAACCATTGTGGAAGTGCTAACACATTGGAAATAGCTGTGTTGATACAACAAAAGTGCTCATTTAATTCATTGCATGGTGCTTTTTATTCTATCTGCTGACATTTGTTCTTTTCTGCTGGAATTTATGCATGTGGTCACTGCATGAACTGTGAGTGTTTATTACCAATCACTGTGGAAGTGCTAACACACTGGAAAAAGCGGTGTTGTTACATCAAAAGTGATCATTGAAGTCTTAAAGCAGATTACAGTTTCATTTTATCATAAGTAAAGCCTCCATGGGACTGTTGATTATCTACTATTATAAATAGGACTTTTTAGCCCTGATTATTTATGCATAGATCTATGGTTATATATTGCTGCAGCAAGGATATATAACAAAATATATTTTTTTATTTTTTTAATATTGTATGTATATTAGAGGGTACTGGCCAGTATCCGTGTATGGGCCCTCATTCCGAGTTGATCGCTCGCAAGGCGAATGTAGCAGAGTTACACACGCTAAGCCGCCGCCTACTGGGAGTGAATCTTAGCTTCTTAAATGTGCGACCGATGTATGCGCAATATTGCGATTACAAACGAGTTAGCAGTTTTTGAGTAGCTTCAGACTTACTCTGCCTGTGCGATCAGTTCAGTGCTTTTCGGTCCTGGCTGACGTCATAAACACACCCAGCGTTCGCCCAGGCACACCCACCGTTTCCCCGGCCACTCCTGCGTTTTCTCCGGAAACGGTAGCGTTTCCAGCCACACGCCCCTAAAACGCCGTGCATCCGCCCAGTAACACCCATTTCCTGTCAATCACAATGCGAACGTCGGAGCGATGAAAAAGCCGTGAGTAAACTTACTTTCTTCATAGTAAAGTTACTTGGCGCAGTCGCAGTGCGAACATTGCGCATGCGCACTAAGAGAATTCTCACTGCGATGCGATGAAAATCTCCGAGCGAACAACTCGGAATGAGGGCCATTGTAAACTGTTTATTGTGATAACATATAAATTAATTTAAGTCAGAAGTGCAGTCTCACTTTTTTCTGTATCTTTTGAGTCTACTCATATTAAATTCTATCATCGTTATATCGATGACATGATCTTTGTGTGGCATGGGAACTTATGCAGTATCAAACAATTCATCCTGCATCTAAACACCAATTACATTAATTTACAATTTACACATAAAGTGCATAAAAATACCATCGACTATCTAGACTTAGTACTGGAAGGTTCTACAGATGGTACTATCAAATCCATCACTTATTTTAAGGAGGTGGATGCAAATAGCTTTATCCCTGCAACAAGTTGTCATCATTTGTCCTGGAAGAACAATGTACCTTATTCTCATTTTTTGAGATTACGTAAAAACTGTAGCAATACAGAAGATTTTTTTCAACAGTCAACTATGTTGAAAACTCATTTCCTTGAGAGAGGTTATGATTATCTACTTCTAGATAAAGCTATTGAAAAATGCTCGGTTCAGGTAAGGGGAGAACTAATAGAAGGAAAATCAGTCACTGTCGAGAATAAAGATAAAAGACCTTTCATTACACAATTTAATAGAGATAATGGCATTATTAAAAAAAAATACTGAATAAGCACTGGAATATTCTCCTGAAAGACACAAAATTGGGTCCCAATCTTCCAGAAAAATCCCATTTAGTTTTCAAAAGTGCACCCAATTTAAAATAAATATTGGCCCCAAGTAGATTGAAACCTATTAACAGCAATAATGAAGGTACTCCTTTCCTGACTAAAACAGTGGGATGCTTTCCATGTAGGAAATGCATTTGCTGCAAACATATGGAAAAGAAAACATTCCAGTGGTAGTTAGATACAGGGTTTAAATATACATTGAGGGAGACAGTTTCATGTAATACTACCTTTGTAATCTATAGGAATCAGTGTAATTGTGGTTTGGCCTACGTAGGTAAAACCAAAAGAACAGTAAAACTTCGGATTCAAGAACACTTACGTAATATTAAAAATAATGTGAAGACACATAGCCTACCACATCATTTCTTTGAATTACATGGTTCAGAAGTGAAGGACTTAACCTTTACGATTCTGGAACATGTAAAGCCTAATGTGAGGGGTGGTAATAGGGAACTATTGATCTCCAAATGGGAATCATTCTGGATATATACCCTTAATACCCTCTATCCAGGAGGACTAAATGAGGGTATTGATGTACTGTAGTTTCATTTCTCTAGCTTTTGGTAAAATTGTTGAAATACACTTTATGTTGGGCAACTAGTTTGCTTAAATTGTATAAAGGAATGCATTGTGTTTTGTAAACAGTGGGGACAATTTTTTAATTTCAGTAACACAATTAGGTACACATAGTTATTTTATTGAAACTGATGCACTTTAATGGTTATATATCCAATTAAGAACAATAAAGGACTTTAAACAAAAATAAATAATTGATTATAAAGATTATAATAATATGTAATTAGCACTATATGAAATATTAATTGATATATATATATATATATATATATATATATATACACGAATGCATAATGAATTAAGCTATAAAATGACCTCAGGACTATTTTAATACACCATGTAGTGTTATCTGTTTATAAAGATACTGGAATTATGGATTTCAATATTAATTGTATTTAAATATATACATAATAGGGAGTAAAAATGCACTTGTGTATATGTGCACAAAGAAATATTGATTGGTTTAATACCAATTTAAATATATTATCTGTATGGTATATATGGTAATATATGGTGCTAAAATAGATTACCATTATAAATTAAGCTTTTTCTCTAACAAGTCTTAAATGAATGAGACCTTAGGTGAAACATAGTTTATACAATATTGTCCCCTGTACAAACATTATTTAAAGGAGTAGTTCAGGTGGAACGCAGTATGCGCTCCACTAAAGTGCCGGACCTGTATTGAATAACGTTGCTTTGATCCATCTTGCCCCTGGTAGAATGCAGCGTGCGCTCCACCGGGATGCCGGACCCGGAAACCGCGTAGGCTTGAGAACCAGGTGTAACGCAGCGTGCGTTCCACCAGGACAGGGAACCGGGAAGTCTTTTAATTACGAGCATGGACTCCCGTGCTTACAAATTGAAGTCAACACAGGTGTTGGTGGAACACAGTCATGCGTTCCACTCTCCGGTTCTTCCGGAAGTCTGGAACTAATGGATAGTATTTATGCAATTATGGCGAAAATAAAGGTGAGGAATGTTCCCTTAAATGTAGTTTTGCTTAGATATTAAAACTACCTTCATCAGATATGACTAGAGGAGCTTTCTTATACTATAAGAATAGGGATCACTTTTGTAATTAGGATTATTTGCTTAAACATCTATTTGCTAAATGACAGGAAATTAGGTAATAGTCCAAGCACTATAAATATCTAATAGGAGCAATATGCTCTCACTTGCACTACAGACACAGAGGTGTTAGGATCACAGCGGGTTTATACAGTCTTTTGTAAGTATACATTAATTCTGAAATTTTTAAATGAAGTCCCCATTGTATTAATAAGGTGTACTATAGAGCATTGTTATTATTAGTCAAAAGGTTGGTCAAACTGATAATTATATGGAAAACTTAAAACTAAGACAAAGATTAAGAATGTTACTATTATGTAAAAAAATCTTGTTACTAAAATAATAATTGAAGTAGTTTTATTTTGAGACTGTTCAGGATAACATAACTGTTTTGGAAAATCAAAACTGTATATTTTTTTAATCATATTTTACGTATGAGTATAATGTGAATAACCTCTATGTAGGTGCCTCTGGATTCCCTGAGACGTGTCTGACCAGTGGTTTTAAACAGGAACTACAATACCTCCTATTGTAATTAACAACTACAATTTTGGGGTTAGTACAGCTTCCCCTATTTATATATATATATATATATATATATATATATATATATATATATATATGTATATATATATATATATATATATATATGTATATATATATATATATATGTATATGTGTGTATATATATATATATGTATCTTGGATAATCCGGCACTCCTGTGCTGGTACATTAAGTGTTGGGTGCTCGTGCTGTTTTGAATACAAGTCCTCTGTTGCTAAACAAGCAAGCTGCACGTCACTCCATGAGAAAAAAAGTGCTTTAATGAATGTTGGTTACATGAGAAAAAATCAGCCTATCCGTTTTATCAACGGCTCGTTTCGGGACTTTGCATTGTCCCTTCGTCAGGATAACATATGGCTGCTGTGTTCTGTAACAAAAAAGCGTGCTGAAAAGAAAAAGAAAGAAAAAGAAAGTGTGCTAAAGTCTTACCTTATCAGAGGTCAGAGGAGGAGATAAATCCACAGCCTTACAGAAATTAGAATCACGCTGGATTTTTAAACTGGACACCATTCATCCCAATGGACTGAATGAGAAAATCAACTGGAACATTCTTTGACAGACTTCCTTGCTGCATAAAATATTTATATCGTCCATTTACATAGTTCATTCCTATGCATTCTGCTTATGTTCCTCCAGCAGCATCCATCATACACTAACTCAGCACTTCTTCAGCATGCCTTCCCTATTATTCTAACTTTTTTCTTGAACATTTCATCACCTTCATCACAGTCCCATACTGCTTTTGCTTAATATATCATATTTAAGTAATTCCCTTTTCTAATGCTTTTACATTTCACACACGGTGGTTTAACGTTTTCTTTCTGCAATCTGCAGCTCCGGTGACCGGGGACGCTAGCCGGGTTGCCATGGCAACAAGCTGCAGCCAATGACAGCCAT
Organism: Pseudophryne corroboree; assembly: GCF_028390025.1. Taxonomy (NCBI): domain Eukaryota; kingdom Metazoa; phylum Chordata; class Amphibia; order Anura; family Myobatrachidae; genus Pseudophryne; species Pseudophryne corroboree. Next base: position 332,590,229 of record NC_086453.1, read on the forward strand.
TTCCGGGACGACGTCACCGGGACCACAGGCGCGCCTCCCCGACCTCCGGCAGCAGCAGAGCACACGCATACAAGATCTACAGGGATATAAGGTAAGACTTTAGCACACTTTCTTTTTCTTTCTTTTTCTTTTCAGCACGCTTTTTTGTTACAGAACACAGCAGCCATATGTTATCCTGACGAAGGGACAATGCAAAGTCCCGAAACGAGCCGTTGATAAAACGGATAGGCTGATTTTTTTTCTCATGTAACCAACATTCATTAAAGCACTTTTTTTCTCATGGAGTGACGTGCAGCTTGCTTGTTTAGCAACAGAGGACTTGTATTCAAAACAGCACGAGCACCCAACACTTAATGTACCAGCACAGGAGTGCCGGATTATCCAAGATACACATGTACAGCAGCTGTTAGCAAAACACAGCTGTAGTATCAAGGCACCCAAAGCGGATTTATACATTTATCTTCATTTGTTTCTAAGTGAGCTAAACACTTCACCACACAGCAAGCATGTCTGAAGCAAGCAATAACCCCGCTACTTCTGGAGACATCAACTTTGTAGGTCTTACACTACAAGCTGGAGATACACTAAGCTTTACACAACAACAAGCTGAACAAATACTCTTTGATGTAGATGCAGTCCCAGACACGCTGGAATTTACCCCAAACGATGTTTATCAACAACTGCTGAAGTTAAGAAATCGGGAAGTGGACTACTTGCTACACGGATCGACTCTATCCGACTACTATCGCCAAAAACTCATACCACGCGGGTTTAGAATCCTTAACGTGCCAACAATAGGACGCATGAATGCGGACTTCTGCAGGCGATGGATAGCAGTTCTGAACAAGTGTAGTTTTGATTTAATGTTACTAGTAATAGAGGAGGCAGGGAAAGAACTCAAAGCAACTAGATCACGCATAGAAGAATACCACCTGTCGCAACAACAAATGCTACAAGATCCCAACCACAATACATGGTGGATCAAATTAAATCAGCAAGTTGAAAACCATAAAAAAGAACTACTGAAATTTAAAAATACCAAACTCCAGGTAGTTAAATCTGACTACGAAGAACACCGTGTGTACCGTTGGCTGACGGGCACAGACTCCACCAGGCAAAACCGCACCAATTATAGATCTAATTGGCGCCAACGTCGAGATCAGAGGTCCAAGGACCGTCAACACTCTAATAGCGATAGCGATTTTAAAATAGCTGACTCAGACGATGCCATCAACCCACAACGCCCCCCTTTAGGGGTTCGCACCAGAGCGAAATTAGATACCGGAGGAGAACTACCAGAAGGAGCGGCCAAAACAAAAGGCTCAGTAAAGTCTCAGCCAAAAAACAAAAAGACAACTTGATTTTCAACCTATCATCTAGGGATCTCTCACTTGCAGAAACCTCCCTACTGAACAAAGGTTTGTCTTATGTCCCCACAAACTTCCACGATGACTTCGAATGGCAGAATGATCTACATAAAATGGAACGAAAACTAAGATTGAAAGAATATTTTCAAAAACAACCGGAAGCTGAACCACCAACGGCTATGGAAGTCAAATTAAGAAAACACCACAAATCCAAATTTGATCCCATATCAACAAATGCTTCAATCAAAACTTAGTCGACTGTTGGATGAAGCAGTCCACAAATTTAAAGGAGCACGACCGAAAATTTATCCCAACCTGACAACGGAAGAATTCAGAGCACTAAAATCACTCAAAGCTGACACCTCCATCATAATACGACCAGCAGATAAGGGCGGCAGTGTAGTTATACAGGACTTACATAAATACAAACAAGAAATACAGAGGCAATTATCTGATACTGTCACATATCAGCTTCTCACCAGAGACCCAACGGATCAATATAAGCAAGAATTGTCAGACATCTTAGAAAAAGCAGAACAAGATGGCTGGATAACTACCAAAATTAAAACATCTTTACTGGTTAAGTTTCCTATAACACCAGTACTATACACGGTTCCCAAAGTACACAAAAATTGTGTTGAACCACCGGGCCGCCCCATCGTGTCAGCAAGAGGCTCTTTATACCATCCTATAGCCGAATTGCTCGACTCTTTGTTACAGCCACATATCACCAAGGAACATACGTACCTTAAAGATACAACATCCTTTCTTAAAGCTTTAGCTACTTTCTCCAATACAACGGAGTTTCAATATCTATGCACCATGGACGTTAACTCTCTGTATACTTCCATCCCTCACAGCGAGGGCCTGGAGGCTGTACAGGAGTTCGTTAGCAGGATTCAAGAACCTTTTGGATTTCACATTCCCCTCTTTCTACAGCTACTACGCTTGGTGCTAACACGGAATTACTTTCTGTATGATGGCAGATATTATCTGCAAGCCCAAGGCTGTGCCATGGGAAGTGCAGTAGCCCCGGCATATGCCAATATTTACATGTTTAAACTGGAACAAGAATTCTTTCTAAATAACGCCGACTATAAGAAACATATCTGTTGGTATATCCGCTACATAGATGACTGCTTCATGCTTTGGAACAGCAGCGAAGAAGCATTTCTAGAAATGATGACCAACATTAATCATCTCCCCTCTAGCATCAAGTTTACCTTCAAAATCAGCACCACAAGAGTCAATTTCCTAGACGTCATAGTGACCAATCAACAGAGCCATTTGGAAACTTCAGTTTACTACAAACCTACAGACCGTAACACTCTTCTGGAAGCAAGCAGCCATCACCCCAAGGCACTTAAACAGGGACTTCCACATTCTCAAATGCTCAGAATAGCCAGAATAACCAGCAACGCAGATGATCTGCCAGCTGCGTTGGACATCACCATGAATAAATTCATCCAGAGAGGCTATGACCCCATAGAACTGGCAAAGACAAAAGCAAAAGTATTACAAATTCCAAGACAAGGCCTGTTGAACCAGCAAATTCCTGCGGACACTAAAGATAAATTCATCTGGTCAACTACCTTTTCCACCACCAGCCCCATGATAACAAGGGCAACAAAGGCACTCTGGCCAATAGTGAAAACTGACCCTAGTTTACCATGTTTTACTAATAAAACACCAATGACTAGCTTCAGGAGAGGAAAAAACCTACGCGACCATCTTGTTAAGGCGGATATCACTAACCTTATACCATCTTCAGGCATTTTTGGTTTCAGCAAAAAACCGGGTTGGTATAAATGCGCCTCTTGCACTACGTGCAAATACCTCATTTCAGGAAGTACCTTCCAGCACCCACACAAAAATAAAAAATATGAAATCCAACAGATCCTTACCTGCTCCTCACGGTTCGTTATTTATTACATCACATGCCCATGTAATAAATATTACATCGGCATGACCAGCCGCATGTTTAAAGAGAGGATGGCATTGCATCGCTCTGCGATAACCAAATCTCTCCAAGGAGAACAAAATGATCAGCCAGTGGCACGGCATTTTAAAACATGCCAACACAGTCTGGGCCAACTACGTTACCAAATAATTGACCAGCTTCCACCAATGATCAGAGGAGGAGATAAATCCACAGCCTTACAGAAATTAGAATCACGCTGGATTTTTAAACTGGACACCATTCATCCCAATGGACTGAATGAGAAAATCAACTGGAACATTCTTTGACAGACTTCCTTGCTGCATAAAATATTTATATCGTCCATTTACATAGTTCATTTCTATGCATTCTGCTTATGTTCCTCCAGCAGCATCCATCATACACTAACTCAGCACTTCTTCAGCATGCCTTCCCTATTATTCTAACTTTTTTCTTGAACATTTCATCACCTTCATCACAGTCCCATACTGCTTTTGCTTAATATATCATATTTAAGTAATTCCCTTTTCTAATGCTTTTACATTTCACACACGGTGGTTTAACGTTTTCTTTCTGCAATCTGCAGCTCCGGTGACCGGGGACGCTAGCCGGGTTGCCATGGCAACAAGCTGCAGCCAATGACAGCCATTTCCGGGACGACGTCACCGGGACCACAGGCGCGCCTCCCCGACCTCCGGCAGCAGCAGAGCACACGCATACAAGATCTACAGGGATATAAGGTAAGACTTTAGCACACTTTCTTTTTCTTTCTTTTTCTTTTCAGCACGCTTTTTTGTTACAGAACACAGCAGCCATATGTTATCCTGACGAAGGGACAATGCAAAGTCCCGAAACGAGCCGTTGATAAAACGGATAGGCTGATTTTTTTCTCATGTAACCAACATTCATTAAAGCACTTTTTTTCTCATGGAGTGACGTGCAGCTTGCTTGTTTAGCAACAGAGCACTTTATATATATATATATATATATATATATATATATATATATATATATATACACATACATATACATACATACATACATACAATTGATTTTTTGAGAAAAGTAATTTTTTGATATGTCAATCTCTAAATTTAGAATGTATAATCAATCAATCTTGTTGGGCCAGTGAAGTTGCCACATTTTCTCTACCAGTATTGGTATGTACCAGCACAAAAAATATCGTTCCAAAATTATGTGTTCTTTCCTTCTTTAGGCAACATTATTACTTGCCCATTTAATTGTTTATAGGCAGGTGGAGATTACTAAATATCCACAGCACTAAACAATTTTAGGTATGTACCAGCGAACCTCTTCCACAATGTCCTCCACCATATGTATTTGTATTATAATAAGTAAAATTGTGTGACACCATTCTTTTTAATTTTTCTTAGGTTCATATATATCCCTGAGGAAGTCCTATTACAGGGACGAAATGTGTGGGGTTTTAAAAATCAAGGTGTTTAGGATACCCAGTATACATTGGAGAGTCCCCACCACTGAGCTCACATCCTGGGGTTTTGGGTGGCACTCTGTTCTCCATCTGTTTCTATGTAATCTGGTTATTCTTTTGTGTACACCTTGTATATAGTGTAGAAAATAATACACATTATATTTTTTGTTGATGTTATTAATAAACATCAGAATTTTATTAACCAAAGGTTCCATTTTTGCTGTCTGTACTTTTTGGTGAGAGGGTATTTTTTAGGTAAAGCATTTGGCTGAGTATAACTGAACACTGAATTTGAAAGAGATCAGAGTATCCACTCCAAGTTGGGATTGCAATTGAGTCCTTTAACAACACGATTGAAAGCATTCAGACGTCCAAATCGATAAGATCATATGGACTCATATATGGACAATTGACCTTGATATTCTAGTGCCCTCCGGGCTACATTATTGTCTACATTTTTCTGTTCCCGCTAACAGGGGTTCTACCAAGAGGTGCTGCTTTTTGAAGCTCGTGATAAGGGTATTTTTCTTTTTATATAAATATATATATATATATATATATATATATATATATATATATATATATATATATATATATATATATATATATATATATATATAAAACAAATACTCTCCCTCTGCGCTTTTACACAACAAGATAAATGGGAATTATATTAGGCTGCACAAATTCCGCTAAGTCCCTTGTTAGGAGAGACTAAAAATAAAAATATATAGAAATAGAGGAATAGGCGCCCTTGGGTTTGTACAGGGAGGAAGTATAACCCGGGGGCGCCTATTCCTCTTTTGCTATATATATATATATATATTATATACATACAATGTCGGATAGGCACTCACCCTTCCTTGGGAATAGAACCCCGGTGCCTTCTGGAAACAATGACACATCCAGCGATTCCTAGCATGCAGCGGCACTCAGGGACAAACTCATGGATAATTCAAAATAAGCAGTGTTTAATCCATGTCAAAACAAAACAGTTCCATCCAACGTTTCGGGGCGCGAACACCCCTTTGTCAAGGTGAACAAGTGAGAAGTGAATAATGTGACAAAAACAATTACCTTTATGTGTAGCGAGGTCCCGCCTGCGGGAGGTGCAGCAATCGATCAGGGAAAGACGTGAGCTTACTTCCCTGTGTGTGATTAGATGACGTCATAACCCAGCACCGATCACATGGTCCGACGTCACGACGTAGAACGTCCGGGTTCCCCTGGCAACCATCTACGCAAACGCTGTCCTGTCAGGCAGCTGTTCTTGGAGACATGGGGTCCTTCGGGTAATCCTGGTCGCGGCGGTCCAGATTCGGCACTGTGAAAACAAGTGAAACTAGTGCACTGATTATGACAGATAGTGAGATTTACAAATAATGTGAGTTGCAGCGTCAGTCATTGATAGAATCGTACAGACAAAGTAATAAAATACATTTAAAACTGTCATATTAAATGTGTATGGAACTAGATGACTGCTGCACTGTAATCAAAAATATGTATGCATTTAAAATCTGGTGCAGTAATCAGGGTCCACGTAGAAGGTGTCTGGGAGCTCTGACAATTACAATCTACAGTGTCACCTGGTCCTGCACCCCTATATATGATGTACAATAGTGCATAATAAGGTTGATGTACACTTAGCACCATAGAAACAACTTCTCAAAACACACTCCATTGTATTTTGTCATTGAGTCCTTTTGGCTTGATAGTTGACAAATGGTACATCCATCTGGCCTCAAGCCTCAATAGGTCTCCAGCTCTATCTCCACCCCTTAATCTCTTGTTTTCACAGTGCCGAATCTGGACCGCCGCGACCAGGATTACCCGAAGGACCCCATGTCTCCATGACTACAAGAACAGCTGCCTGACAGGACAGCGTTTGCGTAGGTGGTTGCCAGGGGAACCCGGACGTTCTACGTCGTGACGTCGGACCATGTGATCGGCGCTGGGTTATGACGTCATCTAATCACACACAGGGAAGTAAGCTCACGTCTTTCCCTGATTGATTGCTGCACCTCCCGCAGGCGGGACCTCGCTACACATAAAGGTAATTGTTTTTGTCACATTATTCACTTCTCACTTGTTCACCTTGACAAAGGGGTGTTCGCGCCCAGAAACGTTGGATGGAACTGTTTTGTTTTGACACGGATTAAACACTGCTTATTTTGAATTATCCATGAGTTTGTCCCTGAGTGCCGCTGCATGCTAGGAATCGCTGGATGTGTCATTGTTTCCAGAAGGCACCGGGGTTCTATTCCCAAGGAAGGGTGAGTGCCTATCCGACATTGTATATGTACGGGACTTTGAGGTTATTACCACATTGACCATTTGGGACAAGGCACCCCCCATTTTTCTACTGCTGAACTTTAATTTTCTTTGAAGAGTCATACTGTATTATACAGTGACCCTTTATGGAAGGAGGAGAGTGTGAAGGCAATCACAGCACGGACACCAGCACTTTCTCCACACCTGTTTAACAGCACTTTTTTGCACAGCAGCATTAAGCACTTTTTGATTTGGAGACTGCCAAGCACTGACACTTTATATACATAGCACTTTATTCACTGTACACCAGTGCAAGTGATTTAGGGCATAATTATCAAGTCCAGTGACTCCTTTTCATTCACACGAGGGCCCATGAGCACATTCCGGGTTACGGGGGATTACCAACGAATTTAACGGACACATACAGCTTCACTGATGCGGATGCAGACAGATTGAGGTTTACAGAAGATTTAACTGAGGCAGATGACCAGTTGAGCATGGAGGACATCTTTCACCAATTAATTAAATTAAAGAGACGGGAATTAGATTTTCTAATGCATGGCATTTCCCTGTCAAATTACCATAGGGACAAGATGATCCCGCGGGGCTTTCGCATCCGCAACGTGCCCACCATAGGACGTTTCAATACTGAGTTCTGTAGCCGGTGGATAGGCATTTTGAACAAGTGTAGTATGGATCTAATGTTATTGGTTGTGGAAGAGGCAGGCCGGGAACTTAAGGTTACCCGTGAAAAAATAATGCAATTAGAAACAACTCACAAGGATACGCTAAGATTGGATACCAACCAAAACATGATCCAAAAACTACAATTGCAAGTAAACAAATACAAAGGTGAGCTTATAAAATTCAAGCGGGGGAAACAACTAACCATCAAAGAAGACTATGAGACCAATAGAGTCTACCGTTGGCTCTCTGGAGGTGAGCCGGGCAATCACAGGCCTTACAATTATAGGTCCAAACACAGTTGGCGTAAATGCCGCAAAGACCGTAGCAACGACCTTATAACTTCAAGTAGTGATAGTGAGTTCGCTATGGGCGACTCAGAAGGGCCTTCTGAAACATCAAGTGTCCCTTTAGGGACCTCCCCTGCCTCCGCAGCAGGCACAAGAGCAAGAGGACGCCCACCCGCAGGGGCCAGCAAAGCACAAGGATCCAAAAACGCCTCAACAAAAAAGAAAGCCTAATTTACAACCTATCCGACCGACAGCTCAGTGATATGGAAGTTAAAGTACTTAACAATGGGTTGTCCTTCGTGCCGACCAATAAATTTGACGAACTAGGCTGGCAAGTCGAACTTCATAAGTTCGCTCGTAAACTTCGGCTACAGGAATTTTTCCAACAGCACACCCCTTCAGTCAGTCCGGATCCTCATCAAGCGTACATCAGTTCCACACGTAAATCTCAGTTTGACCCTGCTTCGACGAATGCTTCCATTAAATCGTTCATCCGACTGGTAGACGATTCGGTAATTAGATACACAGTGACACCAACGGTGGCACATTACAACTTATCCAAATCCGAATTTAGAGCACTGAAACAGCTGGGTTCATGTAGGGATATAGTTATCCGCCCCGCCGATAAAGGGGGCGGGATTGTCATTATGAACTTGACAGATTATAAGTCTGAAGTCTACAGACAACTTTCGGACCAACAAGTTTACCAAGAATTAGCTCGTGACCCTACCAGTGAATACAAACAGGAGATTGACACCATTTTGGACCTAGCAGAAAAAACTGGGAAGATTTCCAAGAATCTATGTACGGCTCTCAAACAAGAATTCCCTGTTGTACCGGTTCTGTTCACAGTGCCCAAAATACATAAGGACACAAAGAAGCCTCCAGGAAGGCCTATTATTTCCGCACATAAATCACTGTATCAACCAATTTCAACTTTTCTAGACAGCATACTTCAACCACTAATTGGTCAACAACCCAGAATCATCAAGGACACCACCATGTTTCTTTATCAACTTATGGCGCTACCAGATATCCCTGCTGACACTTTAATCTGTACCATTGACATCTGTAGCTTATATACCAGCATACCCCAGACCACAGGCCTTAGAGCTATGAGGGAATTTTTATCCTATGCAGGTATGGATTCGTTGGACCTGGATCTATTTCTTACACTGTTAGAATTGACCCTCACAAGAAATTATTTTTTGTTTGACGGCAAATTTTATCGCCAAACTAGTGGGTGTGCCATGGGCAGCAATGTGTCGCCATTATTTGCCAATACCTTCATGCTGCAGGAGGAACAATCAATATTTTTTAACGATCCTAATATTTCCCAGCACATTTTATATTATTCAAGGTATATAGATGATATATTTATTCTATGGACTGGCGGACAATCTAAATTTGACACATTAATCGCTCATATCAATGACAGGGACTCTCCCATTAAAGTTACAGCAACAAGTGATCGAGCCACATTAAACTACTTGGACATGAGGGTATCCATCAATAACAACAGGTTAACCACGGAAGTATTCTATAAACCCACAGATAGGAATACATTGCTCAAATACAACAGTCACCACCCTGGAGCCTTAAAGAAAGGCTTGCCTAAATCCCAACTCATCAGGGCGGCAAGAATCACCAGCGACCCCACCAAAGTGGAAGGCGCACTGACAAAAGTATCAGCATGCTTTATTGAAAGGGGGTACGACCGTAAGACATTACAGGCCTGCCAACAGGAAGTAGTACAGATGCACAGAGAGGACCTACTGGTCCAAAAAATTAAGAAAGATTCTCAGATTGTGCCATTTGTCACAAGATACAACAGTGCCAGCCCTGTAGTACCGAGGGCCCTACGTGGTCTGTGGCCTATCATTGCAACCGACAAATCTTTACCCTCACTGCATAGGAAAAGACCCATGGTTTGCCACACTAGAGGTTAGAGCATTAAAGATCTAATTGTTCACTCAGACATCACAGGGTTTGGAAACCCTGCGCCAACCACGTTCCTATCCAGACCTTCAGGATGCTACAAGTGTTTGGGATGTGAAACATGCAAGTCCATGACCCCTGGGTCTACATTCAAATCTTGCTCAATGGGCAGATTATACAGCATCAGACATGTACTTACCTGCACGAGTACTTTCGTAATATATTTAATCACGTGCCCCTGTGCTTTACAATATGTGGGCAAAACTATTCGCAGTGCTCGCGAGCGACTTGCACTACACAGATCAGCTGTCAAATCTGCATTATCTGGTAAACTATCTGAACAACCAGTAGCTCGCCACTATGCTGAATACGGTCATTCCATGAACGATTTACGGTTCCAGATCATTGACCATTGCCCTAAGAGATTAAGGGGTGGAGATAGAGCTGGAGACCTGTTGAGGCTTGAGGCCAGATGGATGTACCATTTGTCAACTATCAAGCCAAAAGGACTCAATGACAAAATACAATGGAGTGTGTTTTGAGAAGTTGTTTCTATGGTGCTATAGATAGTAGTGTACATCAACCTTATTATGCACTATTGTACATCATATATAGGGGTGCAGGACCAGGTGACACTGTAGATTGGGAGCTCTGACAATTACAGACACCTTCTACGTGGACCCTGATTACTGCACCAGATTTTAAATGCATACATATTTTTGATTACAGTGCAGCAGTCATCTAGTTCCATACACATTTAATATGACAGTTTTAAATGTATTTTATTACTTTGTCTGTACGATTCTATCAATGACTGACGCTGCAACTCACATTATTTGTAAATCTCACTATGTGTCATAATCAGTGCACTAGTTTCACTTGTTTTCACAGTGCCGAATCTGGACCGCCGCGACCAGGATTACCCGAAGGACCCCATGTCTCCGTGACTACAAGAACAGCTGCCTGACAGGACAGCGTTTGCGTAGGTGGTTGCCAGGGGAACCCGGACGTTCTACGGACCATGTGATCGGTGCTGGGTTATGACGTCATCTAATCACACACAGGGAAGTAAGCACGTCTTTCCCTGATTGATTGCTGCACCTCCCGCAGGCGGGACCTCGCTACACATAAAGGTAATTGTTTTTGTCACATTATTCACTTCTCACTTGTTCACCTTGACAAAGGGGTGTTCGCGCCCCAAAACGTTGGATGGAACTGTTTTGTTTTGACATGGATTAAACACTGCTTATTTTGAATTATCCATGAGTTTGTCCCTGAGTGCCGCTGCATGCTAGGAATCGCTGGATATATATATATATATATATATATATATATATATATATATATATATATATATATATGAAGAATAGCGCCTAGGACGATCCTGATATAAACAACGGCGTATATTAAATATATAACTCTAATCATAAAACACCCCCCAGCTGTTAGTGGGTGGCAGCTCCTGCCCAGAAGTGGGTTAAAGATATACAAAAATGAAGTACAAAAGAGCGCCTACTAGTGTTTAAATTTAAACTAAAAAATTTGATAATTCACCCTGTGAGACGTGAGAGAGTATAGAATTTCAGAGTATGACTTATCTCTTTACACGTCTTCAATTCTGATGACACTTTGGTGCATGTAAATTAAAACAGAAAGAGAAACATAGTGTATACTGTATAAACCAATTACTCTTAATTAGGAACCTAGCTGGTCCCAATAACTGAATGAGAGCATGGTAACATAAAAAGATATAACAATTTAATAAACAGTCCTGAAGCAAATGTAGGTAACAAACGTGCAGGATAAACAAATAAAATCAGCTTATCTGTCCACTCTGGGACAATTCATGGTTTAAGCAGCAAGTCCCAGTTTCATAAAATTATGGCGAATAAGTTAATATTTCTGAAGCAAATGCAGGTAGCAAACGTACAGGATAATTGACCTTGATGAAGTCCGTTGCCATAGGACGAAACGCGTTGGGACTGGGACTTGCTGCTTAACCCTGAACTTCCCAGAGTGGACAGATAAGCTGTTTTTATTCAATTATCCTGTACGTTTGCTACCTGCATTTGCTTCAGGAATATTTACTTAAAGAGTAATTGGTTTATACAGTACACACTATGTTTCTCTTTCTATTTCAGTTTACATGCACCAAAGTGTTATCAGAATTGAAGACGTGCAGAGATAAGTCATACTCTGAAATTCTATACTCTCTCACGTCTCACAGGGTGAATTATCACATTTTTTTGTTTAAATTGAAACACTAGTAGGCGCTCTTTTGCACTTAATTTTTGCATATATATATATATATATATATATATATATATATATATATATATATATATATATATATATGTTAGCCAAAGGTGCGGCACTCAGGGCTTGGGATAAAGAAGAATCAATGACTACCATGTCTGCAACGTTTCAATCTTATTCAGATTTTCATCAGGCTTCCAGAATAACACAAACAAATCTTACCTTTTAAACACCCCTTCACCAAGTGACCACCTCCCGACATGGGCGTCCTCCCGGAGCCGGCGCACCCTGGTGACGTCACCACGCACCTTCCAGATGCCATCCAGTGTGGATCTCACATTCGCCACGGCACTGTAAGGTGACGTCGTTCCACACCGTCCAGGCCCCATCCAGCCCTGGTGTTCCCCCGGGAGCGCTGTTATGTAGTGACATCATCATGCAGCTGCGTGATGCATGTCCACCCCACTCGTCTCCATGGAAAATGGAGACCACCAACTATGTGATCTATAATAAAGAGTTAATTAAATAACTAAAACCAACACCCTTTCTGACATTAAGCAATAAGCATGGACAACATGGTTAAGCTCTACAGCGTTATGCTAATAAAGAACTTTTTTTTTTTTTTTTTAATTAATGAATATAATAATATAGGTAACCCATATAAGGGGAAGTATACATCTAGATGTTATTGTTTAAGTTAATCAATGATTATCTCATAAAGAATGATACAATTTAAAATCCAATCCCATCTGCATTCCCTCAATTACACTAATATTACTGGACTTCAACCATGTTGCCCATGCCTAAAGAAGCGCAACACAATCTTATTAAAAACATGCACTATAATAAGGATCCCAGTGTTAATTTGTCATTAAGTCCTCTTGGTGCCATTACCCCCAAACGGATGATCCATTCTGTTTCCTTCTTAAATAGAAGAGCACCCCTGTCACCACCCCTCTTCGAGGCAGGTATGTGGTCTATCATCCGGTATCGCAGGCTCGCAAGACTATGGTGGGCCTCTAAGAAGTGTTTTGCCACGGGCTGATCACTCTCACCAGTTTCCAAGGCCAGTTTAATTGATGAATGGTGCACCGCCTTCCTCTCCTTGAATTTTCATTTGAGTTTTTCCGATGTAGGATGACCCACATGGGCACACCCTCTGGTACACCACAAAGTTACTGTTGCAGGTTAGATGATCTCTAATGCTGTATTTCTTTCCACTATGTGGATGACAAAAAGTATCTCCACTGATAAGATACTTACAGGTGGCACAAGGACAACGTGTACACCCTCTTACTGATCTTGAAAATAGATTTAACGATTCAGATCGAGCAATCGAGATATCGTTTTTTACCAATGTCTTTTAGGTTTTTTGATCTCGTGTAACACGGTATCAGGTTGGTTTCAGTTAAAGGTAGTTCTTTTTCTGTTTTGATTAACTTCCAAAGATTTTTTGATATCTTGTTGATGTCAATGGAATGTACATTATAATTAACGACCCATGGCATCTTCTTTTGTTTATTCTCCCGGTCTGATTTCTTCAAAAGGGCACTTCTATTTAGTTTCAGGACCTTTTATTTGGTGGCACAGAGGTTGACACGATGATAACCACGGTTGACAAATTTTTCTATCAGTTGATCAACTTGCTGGATGGCAACCTTTCTGTCACTATTGATCCTTCATATTTGCAACATTTGCGAATAAAGCAATCCTAATTTTAGACTTCTGGGGTGACGACTGTTTTAATGAAGCAATGTATTTCTATCTGTCAATTACCATCGTGTAAGGAAAATAGACACATCCAAAAAAGGTAGAGAGGTTTGATTTATGCTGAGAGTGAATTTAACCGCCGACGCTGAGGAATTGTGAACCTCTATGAATTCAACTAATTCATCACGACCGCCTGTCCAAATCATTAGCAGGTCGTCAATGAAACGAGTATAATTTTTTTTTGATGATATTACTGAATTGCTAAAGAAAATTTGTTCCTCAGATTTAAACATATACAGGTTAGCAAGTGCTGGTGCTACGGAGGAACCCATCGCACACCAGCTAACCTGTAAATAAAATTTATTGTCAAACAAAAAATAATTAATTGTCAAGATTAATCTTAATAGTTTGCAGATGACTTCTCTCTGGTCGGTGGTAAACCCAATCTCAGTATTAAGAAAATCAGTAACTGCTTTTATACCATCAAGATGGGGAATCACGGTATACAGACTGGTCACATCTAAAGTGACCAACCAGGCATTATTAGGAATCTGTGTTATGTTTTCCAGTTTATTGAGCAACATTGTGATGTCAAATAAAAAGAATTGTTGCTATACGATCGGTGGAAAAATCGAATCTAAGAAGATTGCGGTAGGTTGTAGTAAAGAGTCTCTCGCGGAAACTATTGGGTGCCCTGGTGGAGGATTTATACCCTTATGCACATTAGGTAAGGTGTACAGTAATGGTGTCTTTGGAAAATCCAGTAATAATAAGGTAAACAACTCTTTATTAATCAGATCAACATTCAGCACATCTATCAACACCTGTTTCAAATCACTTTTAAATTTCATAGTGGGATCGTGATCTAACATCTTGTACACTTTGTCGTCTCCCAATTGATGCATAATTTCATCTTTGAAGTCTGCCCGGTCCTGTAAGACGATGCCCCCCTCCCTTATCCGCTGCACGGATGATCAAGTTGGGGTTCTGGAATAAATTTCTCAAAGCTGTTCTCTCAAATTGATTCAAATTTGGATGTACTAACTTAGGCTGTTTTACACATTTATATATTAATATATTTGCAGCTGCGTGATGACGTCACTACATAACGCCGCCACCGGGGGAACACCAGGGCTGGACGGCGCCTGTACGGTGTGGAACGACGTCACCTTACAGCGCTGTGGTGAGGGTGAGATCCATGCTGGAGGCATCTGGAAGGTGCATGGTGACGTCACCAGGGCGTGCAGTCGCCGGGAAGATGCCCACCTCTGGAGGCGGTCACTTGGTGAAGGGGTGTTTAAAAGGTAAGATTCATTTGTGTTATTCTGGAAGCCTGATGAAAATCTTAATAAGATTGAAATGTTGCAGACATGGTAGTCATTGTTTCTTCTTTATCCCAAGCCCTGAGTGCCGCACCTTTGGCTGACTATACTGTATCCTGATACTGTGAGGGCACCGGGTTAAGTTAATTTTGATGGAGTGCCGGACTAATTGCCATACATACTAAGATTGAGTCATCCACTGAATCTGGTCAAGACACCCACACAAGAAGAAAAATTCCTTGTTGAAAACATCTTTCTGCTTTATTCTGTGGGGTAGGTCACACCGCACTGAGCACTTTAAAAATGTTTTTAAATATACACGTTTTCTATATGACATTTTGGATTTTTTAACATGTACAATGGAGGATATTCAGTGGAATAACGTTAGATAAATTGTTAAAAGGAGAAGCATTGTGGAATGTATTCTAAGCGTCAAATGGTGATTTAAATGAGACCACATCCTGTGGTGTGGACTCTGCAATTGTAGCTGCGAGAAAGATCCCCTGATATTGTGAATTATATATTTTTTTATTGGATATGAAATATCACAGTGGCATTTACTAATTAATAGGCTAATAATATTATCACCATCTCTCTTCTGTTATCTACTGTATATTAGTTTTTCTACAAGAATGGCTGACTCTAGGGGGGGGGGGGGGTGATGTTGTATTTAATCCATTACTGTTTCCTATGGAGGACATGTTTAGTTACTCAGAAATAGAGGCCGAGATGATCCTCTTAAACGAACAGAGGATCAAATTGAATCATTGCCATTAGAGATAGTGTATCGTGATCTTTTAAGACTGAAAAGGAAGTAGACTACCATTTACATGGGGTATCTCTAAGTGACTACTTCAGAAAGAAGAAAATACTGAGAGGCCTGAGAGTGCGGAATTGTCCTACTATGGGACGTATTGATCCTGCATTCTGTAAAAGATGGATTTCCATCTTGAACAAGTGCTCATTCGACTATGTTAAGTTCAATTAACTTACAGGAAGTAAAAGTAAATACCTTAAATACAGAAATGTTTAGGCTGCTGCAACCCTCTAAGCGTGTGTGAGAAACCCCTATGAAATGTGTACATGTCACGTAAGCACACCGTCATGCTGTAAGCACAAAGTAGCTACACGTGCGGCGGAATACACTTTATAATCCCTAACAGGAAAGGAATTGCGACACCATTTGTATATGTAATGTTGAGGTCCAACCCAGCAACAAATATTTACTCAAAAGGGGGTACAACAAGAAATACAATCACATAAGAGAAAAAGCTACAATCAATGGATACATATGTTTGTTCGCCTGCGCCACCCGGTCCCGGTCCTCAGTCAATCTGGATAGATGACCTTCAGAGAATGTGTCTGACCGGCCAGGAGGCTTAGCTTTTATACATTAGTCAAAATCAGGAACCAATGGAAACTGTAATCTCTTCACCTATAGGTCAAAGGGCTGGTCATTTACAGTACAGGTGGGGTCATAGGTCGGTTTGAATAGGTGGCGATGCCTGGACCAGGTGCCCTTGCAGATGTTCTCCACTGGGTTCCCGCCGAATATCAAGAGTACAGTAAATACGGTGTAATATTAATATTCTGTTCCTGTGCATATCTATGCGCAGGAGCATGCTACTTTCTGCTAACTGCCATTGGAGTATTGCCCTTAAAATACTGTACTACTGGATACCAAACACCACCTCCTAACTTAATTCTGTTCCCTCATATCCTGTAAAGTTGAATCCCTCTGTTGTTATACCTTTAAAGCAAATGTAACTCACTGGTGTGGTGCATGTAGGCTATGTGTAAATTATGTACTATGTGGATTGAACATGAGATATGTCTTTGTGGCTTTTCCATGCGAATGCGTATGCTACCGTATTTACTCATACCATGCGCTAATATGCGTGAGCGAATATACATAAAGTGCGAGTATGCGCACGCACGGCAGAACAAGCACCCGCATGGAGGCCATCTGTGTGGTGTTTGTACGTGATGCGTGTGGCTATAATATTTTCAACTTCGACAGTCCACTCTTTGGCAGTCAATCAATAACTGCCACACCACTAATAAAACTGAAAATATTACATATACATTATATACAAAGTTCGGATGACCGGGGGAGAGTTATAGGTGGGAAATGTATAGCCTAGTGGGATAGGAAAAAGCATGTATGTATGAATTAATGTCAGAGAGGCATGTATCATCATGCTGTATATGTTCTAAGCAAGCTTCGAGGTATTGCAAAGTATACATTAAATCCTTCTCATCCCGTATTATGGGTCTGTACATGAGCAAACAAACACTACCGAGCTCTTTTCGGGCAAGGGCTTTTAACCCTCACCTTTTCGGCTTCTTATACCAACAAATGGGGAGCACATTTATCTGATGATACATGGTGGGGAAAAGTATGTGTGTGCTACTATATGTGGATAACATTTATCGACTATGTGTGCCATTAACTGAAGGTTGCAAAGATGAGGGTAAGACACATAAAAATACATTCACATAAATTTGGGTATGGTTGACATCTTTTCCAGTTTCATGTTTCTGGGTAGAGGGGGAAACAGAGAAAAATCGTGACAGAAACAGGTCATGAAATTAATTTGCAGTCCTTATCATAACACTGTTTCTATGGATGGGTCATAAATGAAATCTGCTGCTGTAACAATGCCCTCGCTCCTTAGACTCATCAAATTTGTGCTGTGTTTGCGCCGCGTCAAAATTCAAACACATCTGAATATCATACCAATAATTATGACGACACCCAGGATACAAAGGAGAAACTTTCCTACACTCGCAATTACATTTTGCACCCACTCTCCCAACCCAGAGAACCATTTGAGTGGGTTCAACCATGAGGCCCAGCCGGTCAGTTCATTACTACATATTGCTACCTTTGCCATCTGCTCTATTCCTCCCCCTACTCCTCCCCTGTTTTGTTCCCTAATGCCACCCCTGCTATCTTACTGAATGACCCAAAATTTCTTGCTAAAACCCTTCCCCAGGCACCTAGTTTAAAATCTCCTCCAACCTTCTAACCATCCTTCCCCCCAGCACTGCTGGCCCCTCCTCATTCAGGTGCAATCCATCATGACAAAAAAGATGGTGCCTGACTGAGAAGTCCGCCCAGTGTTCTAGGAACACAAACCCTTCTTTCCTGCATCAATCCTTAAGCCACACATTTACCTCCCTAATCTTCCTCTGTCTTCCTCGGCTAGTGCGTGGCATGGGTAATAATTTGGAGAATATTACCTTAGATGTCCTTGCCTTAAGTTTCTTGCCTAATTCCCTATAGTCTTTCTTAAGGACATCCCACCTTCCACTAACTTTGTCATTGGTGCCAACTTGCACCAAGACCACTGGATCATTCCCATCCCCTCCCAACAATCTATCTACCTGGTCCGCGATGTGCCACACTCGAGCACCCAGGAGAAAACAGACCATACGGCGATCACGGTCCCGGTAGCCGATTTCCCTATCTGTCTTCCTAATAATGGAATCCCCTACCACCACAATCTGACTAGGTACCTTACTAACTTTTATCCCAACTCCGCCAGAGGGACTGCTCCTCTGGTTACTAGATGGAACAGTCTCCTCTGGCACCGTCATTTCCTCACTATCATCCTCCGATTCCTCGTCCAGTCATGCAAATTTATTCGGGTTGGATAGTTCAGAGATGTTGAGCCTCCCTCTTTTTTTCTTCCTTCTAAAGGTGACCCAGCTAATTACCTGGTCATCCTCATCTACCAGTGACCCCTCCCTCAACTCCTCCACCGTTCTACCTAACCTTCACTTGAGATTCTGAATATCCCTCAGTCGCATAACGGTTTGCTCTAGTTCAGTTACCTGGGCTTCCAGGGCAACTGTTGGCACACACCTCATGCAGATGTACTCACACTGGGACAGTTGTTCCAGGTGCACGTACATCTTGCACGACATGCACTGAGTGAAATAGCCAATCCCAGCCCCACCCATATTTTTGTAAGGTCTAACTCCCTGTTACACAAGAAAAATAAGAGAAGCAAAACATTCTAGGCAAAACACTCACTATACAATAATGAAGTTGAGCTTATACTTATCTATCCTTTGCGTCCCCTAGTCCTTTGCTTTTATGCAGCAGTAGTCACTGGTTCCTTCACTTTTATTCAGCAGTCTCCATCCCCTTCCATCCTCTCCTATGATGTCTGCAGCAGCAGTCTTCCTTGCCCCCTTGTGCAGCTCAGCAGTGGATTCAGACCCCACAGGCTGATTGTGGGTCCCTGGTCATACCTGCTGGCAGCAGCGGTAGGCTCTTTCCCCATCAGAAGCATCCCTGGGCAGTACCTACTAGTCTGCTCACACACAAAATAGAACAAAAACAAAGACAGAAATAAAGGCAGTCCTATACCCTCAAAATATCTGCCCCTCACAAATGCAACAATCACAGACCTTCTGCTACTCCAAGTTAGAGACCCTCTCACTCACTCACAAGGTCAGCCCCTTGCAGCCTCACCAGAGACTTAATGGTATTGCAAATATTTGTGTTCCTGGTCGCGTATTATAAAACTCACATTTTTCTGTATTCTAACTCACCTTCTGCTGTTTCAAACTCACACTTAAAAATGCAAGCTATCACTTTAGAATGCAAGCCTCCTTACAATGAGCAATCTCAAATGAGTCTGTTCACTGATTATATAGGCTCTCTGGCAGCTGCTGTAATCAGCCCCTCCTCCTGATTACTTCACACCTGATTACTTCACACCTAAATTCAACCCCCTCCCCCTGGTTTCTCCTCACTTATTAAGAAAGCAGAGTATAGATATAAACACCAGATTCACACTAAATTTCTATCACAATATTACAATCCCTATATGGATATACAGGGCCGTTCTGATATATTAGTAAAATATATTTCCAGATGCTCACTAGTCACAGCCATCTACAGGATAGTATTTAATGGAACTAGAATAATCTTATATTATTTTATCACAGACCGTCTGAGTTTCATGTTTTTGTCTTTCTTTTCATTGACTGGCACAGAAACTCTGTTTACATTCACCAGAGCAAATTTGTATTCATCATAAGCCGGAACATTAATATTATCACATGATTTATCATCCTTAATGTGCTGCTCATGGGAATGCATATGATGGTGTGATGATGTGCATTTCCATGAGCAAATAAACTTTTTTTTCTTCTCACAACATGTTTTTAATTTTTAACATTTAGATATTTAATTAAAAATGAGCTTTGACTGTGATTTACACCAAAGTAAAAGAAAAAGTTCTTAAGGTTCTGCTCACTCAAACTCAACAAGAGATGCATAATCTGCATAACGTCAGTAGAATTCTCCAATTAGCAGGATAAAATGTATTTTTTTATATTATTGTGCATACTGTATATACCTGTTTATTAATCTGAAGCAGAGCTGTTCTCTAGACATTTTATCACCCCCTCTGCTACATTCCACCCTATATATCTTTTGCTGTAATGTCTTCTCATTGCCCCCATCCAAAGATAATTGTTTGCATTGGTTCTCTGGAATATTCTCTATTCCACCACACATTTTATATATTTTGTAGTGGGTTTTAGTATTTTTTGTTTTTGTTATATATTGTGTGCTATTTTCTCTGATACACCCTTTGTTTGTTTCTGAAGATCAATACATGACTTTCAAATGGTATAGATGTAGCCACATTCATCTAACCTCCAAATGACGTGTAGTTGAAAAATGTAGTTTCATTACGTATGTCTGCACCTGATTGCAGGGCAGTGTTTTTGGTTGCAGGGTGGCATATGCAGTCAAAGTGTAAAGAATTAAGCATTTGACAAGTGCAATACCTATGCTCCTCCACCAAGTGTCACTTTTGAAAACTGTCACTGCGCATGCGTGAAGTCTCCAATTTATTGTCAAATGATGCTTGCAGTTTGAGAAATACTTTTTTTAGATGCTGTTTTATTTCCATTGCATGCCTTATAAATGAACGATGGACTTCATGGGCACTCTATTGCATGATCTCTTTATGTCAAGACAGAAAAAGGACTGATTATATGAAGAGCTGAGTGTGTGTATGTTTATGAAAAAAATTAAAATGACAGTGAATAACTGTAGTACTAAACATAGTCACATCACATAAAGCAAAAAATCATTGCAATCAGTTAAATCGGTGTTCAAAAGCTGACATTGTGGCTATTTTGTCTAGTGGTGCCAAGCATACCCATGACTTTTTCAAATGGATGGAGGCTGCGCTCACAGGAGAAAAAAAAGGGGCTAACGAGTGCTGCTGGACCTGGAGGCGTCCTACCTCCTGTAGTGGAATTTATAACATGGAATGGTCAGCGCGCTCATTAGTGGAAATTGAGAGATGGGAAAGAAGGTGTTGCGGGATGGATTACATCTATAGGTATATTGATATGTCAATCTGTTTATGTGTGAATGTGGATTGGAGGCAATGATCAATCTAATGATGGTTTCTAATAATTCACTTTATTAAGTATAGAGTGTTCGGATATAGTTTGTAGGCTGCCCTTCTATCAGCAACCTCCTTGTAATAAGTTAATGGTTCCTTACTATCGTTTTTTCACCACTGTCAGGTGTGTCCTGCAGACTACCCTTTGCAAGGTATACCTTCCTAATGGTATACCAAAATGAACCCAGCTCAGGTAAATGTCAGGTGTACCCTGCGGGTCACCTTTACCATAGGAGTGGTGGGTACCTATGTTCCCTCTGAAGCTGTGTCTTGTCTAGGTATTTGGGGGTATGACTAGTGCGGCGTCCCGCCTGTCAGTACCCTCTCATGTGCAGCACTGAGGTGTGGGGTCGTGGGCTGCGTATCTTACACTTACCGCCGGGGGCAGGTCTCTGCCTGCCGCCGGTGACCGCGTCTCTTCCTTCCCCACCTCAGGCTTTCAGTCCTCTTCCTCAGTGTCCTCCGTCTCCTTTGGTCCGCGCGCTGCTCCAGCAGCCGCCGGTCTCTTCCATCCACGGGTCCCGTCTAGCACTTCCGGGTTCGCGCGTCACGTGCGATGTCACGTGAGCGCTCTTTCTGTGGTGAATGCTACTGCGTTCCCTTCTCCGGCCGGAGAGGGAGATCTGTGGATGAATGTGGTGTGAATTAGCAAGTCCCAACGCATTTCAGCACGGATGCCTTTGTCTAGGGTTGGACCCTAGACAAAGCAGTTATTAAATCCCAGCAGTTATTGCAGCATTGATAAATATTCTAAGGCTAATAAAAGCTATTTTAAAACCTACAAAAGGAACATGATTTGCTTATCATGAGACAAAATAATCACACAAATTCTAATATACAAAAAATTAGTATAACATAGTTATACATTATAGACTCAACCATTGTGATTCCTAAAACAGATCTCTTTTCCTAGGTAGTAAGTAGCAATGTGGCGTTGTTAGGCTGGGAAAACTTAAAATGTTTTACTTTTTTTTTAAAGGTTGTAGCAGTGCCAGTTCTGTTACAGAACCATCAGATCCAACGATATAGGTGTAGTCTATTTGCAGCATTAACAACCATGGATGGTATATTTAATTCGGACATACAGTCGTGTATGGAAGCATGTGTGTATGGATCCATGTTTGAGGGGTCATGTATCATCGTGCCGTACGTGTTTTAAATCAAGCTTCGAGGTATTGCGAAGTATACATTTGAATCCTTCTTATCCCGTATTAAGGGTCTGTGGATGGGCTGTCAAACTTTACCGAGCTCTTTTCGGCTTTTGGTTGCAACAAATGGGGGAGCACATTTAGTTGATGATACATGAATGGGGGGAACATGTGAATGCTGATATATGTGTCTATATTCCCTGTCGACTATGTGTGTCATTACCTGAAGGTTGTAGAAATGAGGATAAGAAGCAATTGTTATAAATGCAGTCATAAACTATGTGAGTTTAGTATGCATTCGCCGATTGAGGTCTTGTCTGGTGTCTTGTCTTGATGTACATGTTGTCTGATGTCTCTCGATGCTTTTGCTATAAATGGCGACAAAAGCTTTTTCCAATGTCCATAAAATTACAGTCTCTAAAGTATTTGGGCTTTCGTAAAAATTTTAAGTCACTAGGGATATTGGGGGGGGTCTGTGACATAGTTCATCAATGGTCTGTATAAAAGAGGTTGTCAATTTCTTCTTCCAAGCGGATGTCTTTGTACCTTGGAGGAAAACAAAGGAGAAACGGGTGAAAGAAACGGACCGTGGAATCACATTTTCATCACAACATTGTCTCTATCGTTGGGTCATAAATCAAATTAGTTATTGTTATTACAGTGTCCTCGCTCCTCAGACTCATCACTCTGGTATTACCTTTACACCTCGTTAAAATCCGAACGCATCTAAATATCAGACCAACCAGTATGACGACTCCCAGAATACACAAGAGACATTTCCCTACATCCATGATAATACCTTGGGCCCATTCTCCTAAACCCGAGAACCAATTTCGTGGGTTCAACCATGACACCCAAATGGTCAGCTCATTACTCACAGCAGCAAGAGTGAGACTGTGTCTCCTTCGGAACTCCCACTTTAATTGTAAAATGTCATCCATCTTTTGGTCTATGACCTCGGCTGGGTCCTCCGTGCTGTTTGTAATGTACGTGCAGCACTTTATTCCATATTGAGTTGCTAGGGTAACACAATACCCGCCTGTCACTGCTGTGAGGTAATTGAGAATCATCCTATGCTGAACCAGCTCTGTTTTGTAGGCTTGTAACTCTCTCCCAGTATACCTGAACGTGTCGTCATACATTTCGGTGATATTGTCTAAAAAGTTTGCTAGCGCAGATATATATCTATAATTTATCACTCCTCTGGCAGTACGAGTGATATCTAACGTGAGTAGGACTTGAATCCCGGTGGATTCATGGATCAAACCAGAGGCTGGATGCTCTGTCCTCTCTATCAGGTGCCGTTTAACGAGGTGCTCGTAATGAGTGTGAGTATAAGGAGCTTGGGCACCGCGGTGAATGTCTTTCATTTTGATATGGGATACAGTCATTACTTCAGGCAGTACTTTTCCAATGTAACACAATCCCTCTGAGTTTGGGGCAAGCCACTTATACGCCTTCCTCCCGCATATGAAATATGCATCATCGGGGAGAACATATGGGACTGAGTGTGACATAACCATGTTACAAACTTTCCATGTGAAACCTCCTAACCCTAACTCTCCCATCTGTCTAGTACACGTATCCGGTTGTACGATATGTGCACAGTATCCTGGTGATACATCTCCAACTCGCATGGTCCTACTTCCTAGAGTGTACCTATACCGGAAATATTTTCCACTGTTGGCTATCTGGCGTATAAGCTCTGTGTCTATGTGCATTCTATCGGCTCTATATGAAAATGTCATGGTTTGATTACTCCATGACACTTCCCAATTTCCCGGCTTTCGGGGATTGGAAATGTTAAAGCATACTAAGGACCTATCCACATGATATTGGTGGAGCTTCAAACTAGGAGGAATAGAGATATTAAACCTCTTGTCCACCGGCCTCCCACCACTTAACTCAAGTACCTCTCCTACAGTTAAAGGGAATGGTACTAGCCCTGATTTGCTGTGACCTTGAGGTACTTGAGAGCATACCCAACAGTCTGTCTGGTTTAACACTTTACCCACTAAGGAGTGATAGTCACTCAATGGATGCCGGTCCATGTGGATATTAAAACTGGAGTGACATTTTTTGATGCACCCATCCTCAACTATATTGTCACAATGCCTACAGATGCAGTTCTCTTCAGCTAACAATCCTTCACAATGTCTATTAATAACATAGCTACTGGATCGTTTTCTGGTACTCGCCTTTACTCGGTGATTGTGTTGCTCTTGGAAATCTACGCCTCCATCCTGGTCATCAGATTCCATTCTAGATCCTTTCTCGACCTCACTGGAACTCTCACCGAAACAGACTGCTCTGGTCAACATCAGGGTCAACAGGAAAACACGGACTGCAGTCTCTTGGGGCGAGTCCATCTTACAGGAGGAGAAAGAGAAATTTGTAATGGGGGTACAAAAAAATAATTTGAGGGGAAAGAAAAATGTTATGATGCTTTTGTCCTCTAGTCTTGTTGTTCTTCTTGCTCTGTTGTCATCTCAGAGGTGCTGTCTCTCAGTCTTCCAAACGAACACTCCGGTGATACAATATTCCTTCCAAATCTGCGATCTTTCTGTAAGAAGCAAAAATTTTGCATTACCATTTATCTAACTGATGTGTGACATACCATCTGTAAAGCATGAGAACATGAGAGAGAAGAGGAAAAAAAACAAACGAGAGAGAGAACAATTCATCACATTTTACATTAAACAACAAACAAAAAACATTGTCCGATCTTCCGTTCACCATCAGGCTGTCACACCAACACATCCATTGGTATCTTTGCGCAGTCTCCCCCACCAGTATTTCCACACTCCACCCTTTTGTGCCTGGCCAGGACACACCGATGTCGGTAGGTCACACTGGGGTTAGGTAGACTTCTGCAAAGATCAAGTAGCTATGTGATGTTTGAGTTCTGCCGATGAACGTCAGAGATGGGGAAAAAGGAAACATTTACAGATAAATTACAAAGTTTACCCGGCCGTTCCTGTGTCTACAAGGAACTGACCTCCCAATGTCATTAACTGTAACCTCAGGCTTACTGTCAGTCCTAATGATCACCTTTCCTGACTGCATCTTATGGGTGTAGCTCAAAATTTTACATATGTGGTACCTGATTACAATTTCGTGTATCATGACTTTGCTCATTTTCTTGTCTAGGGGGTTGATATGACTTTTGTCTACTTCTTGATCTACAATCTCTTGCAAAATGTCCCTCTTTGTGACAATGGTAACAAACTACCACATTTGAATTTCTCACAGGGGTTTGGGTCTTAAGCTGGTGTGGCTTCATTGTCAGGGCTTGTCTACTGATTGTCATTTGCTTACTGCCCTGTGACTCCAGGTGTCTTTTGATGTTCCATTCATGGTCAACAGCAGACTCTCTCAAAACAGCCACCGAGATACCTCTCCAGTTAGGTAGAGAGGTTTGTACCCTGATTCTTAGTGTGTCTTTTAAGCCGTCCATTAATATGGACACAGCTACTTCTCTATGATTCACATTTTTCTCAATGTCCGTGATCCCAGTATCTCTAGCCATTACTTGCAGTGCTCGATTGAAATAATTAGAAGTACTTTCCCCTTCTTTTTGTCTTATGGAGAAGATTTTGTTCCACTCGACAATGGCTGGGAAATATACTCCTAACTGTCGGTTGATCTGCTTAATACATTCCTGATTGCGTTCCTCCGTTTGAGGTACTTCTGTGTCTAATTTACAATCAGTAATAAATTTCGCAGGGTCAACACTGGAGGGCAAACATGCCCTCAGTACTGTCCGCCAATCTTTGTTGGTGGGTTCTGTGGAGTTTCCTAGTTCTTTAATAAACCTCTGACATGCAACTAGATCTTTCCTAGGATCAGGGAATTCAGCCATAATTGCTCTCAATTCCATCCGGGACCAGGGACGGCGCATTGCACTGTCCCTGACAGGAGTGACTCCCTGAGCGTCAGTCTGTCCATTGGGGACTGTGATCACCCTGACAGGATTAAATTCAACTACATCATCTTGTGTTGGCTCTACAATATGAGGTACATTTGTTTGTGCGTGATATATAACACAGTACGTACCTGTGGACACGACCTCACCTGACCCTCCGTTAGGGGGTTTGATTACTGCCTTTACCGATTTGGTCGCGTCCACCTGGATGTCTTGTATGATGGCTGCTGGAAAAGGTGCCGACATCGTGCTGGGCTCGCTTTCTTGCTGGTAATCCTGAGGGAAGTTTAACATGGGGTGCAACTTGCACGGGTTAACAGTTGTACATTTAACAGTTTTACTTTTATCATTGTTACATTTGTTACAATTATTCTTATCATCAATAATACAGTTGCTAAGTTCATGTTTATCATACCCCAGTGTGCCATTCTCTGAAACCACTTTCTCTCTTGTTGCCATATTTTTCTTACCAAAGTGAGAGTCAGCTCTGTAAGCTAATCCTCCTTGTATTTCACCTTCCTGTTGCCATAACTGTAAACAATCATAATGTCTGATTCACTGCTTGCTGGATTTAATTAGACATATCCTTCTCCTTAGATTTTGTAACACCTTGGGGCTAAAACTGCCTACCCGTGGGAACTTTTCCCCGTCATGCACAGACATTCTTTCCCATTCATTGAATAATACCTCTGTGTGTGATCCATCTCGGACCTCCTGGTCTGTATCACACGTTATAAACCTTGCCGACCTTATGGGCCGGTTTACTAAATCAACCTGAACCAGGGTTGATCGCCCCCTACCTGAACAACTGGATCCCATCTTTGCAGGTGTTGCTTTCACTACCTCTGACCTTGAAATCAGGGTCTTCAGCGAACCCTTACAAAAACCAAGATGTCCGGGGTAGGCCGACGGTGAAAGTTTACCGAGTACCTTCACACACTCGCCCACGTCGACCAATACGCCCACACGCTGCCCTAGCGCTGGCGTACTCAACCCAGGGCCCCTGCGACCTGAACCTCTATTTACTGGAACATGTGGGTGTGATCCGAAGAGCACTTACCCTTCCCAGTAACTATTGGTTGTTAGAGAATTCCCGAGTGACCAGCGAACCTCCCTTAAAATAAAAAAAATTACACAAATCACGTTAGAATGTACAAATAGCGTTTATGACCCCTCTAGCGTACACAAATGGTACTGGGTCAAGTTACAAACTAATGCACACAATTACATGCGGTACAATCGTTCTGCACATAAGCAATTAATCTTATGTGCGGAACAATCAGTGGAATCGAAAATTGTGGCTGCGAATTCCTTCAGCCGGAGCTTAATGGCCTATATGGGTATTGCACCAACCCGCCTGGGGTTGTGCTTCTTGACTCTATCTATAGCGGACTTCCTAGTCTGCTGTACCTAGACCTCCTGGTCTGTCTCTGGACCTCCTGGTCCGTGACCTCCTGGTCTGTGCTACAGTAGACCTCCTGGTCTGCTATACTCTAATGCTATTATTTTAATATGTTTAACAAGGGATGCCTCCCAAGCCACCGCGCCGTCACTTTCACGTATGTACCTCACGAGAACTCGATTTCCTGTGGTTCCACCCAAAAATGAGAAACTTATATATATGTATACATACTCTTTCACCTCATATACTCTTTACTTTTGTTTCTGCACAGAAATCCCTTTCATTCAGTATCGCAGTCTAGTCCCGAAAGGAGTTACAACTAGAGAAGGATTATTTACGCTTAAATTTAGGACACTGAGATTGACTTGCGCTATTATCGCGTTGCCTCCGTATCGCCTACTAAAACAATACTATTGTGTGATTTGTATTACGTGGGCGTACCCATACGCTCCGTTGCATAATATACGCTACGTGCATCGGCCCTTGCGTACGCTAGTCCCGCCCTTTGTTAGAGACACGTGTACGCAGGCCAGATATGTCCACAGAAACAAAACTAACACGTTTATATCAATGTAAATGATCTTTAACTGTAATCATCTACCAAGCACCACACAGGTCTCCCTTGTATCTTAGGCAAAACCGTGTGCGTATTTTACAAATTACTCCCTTACGTATTAATTTTACTTTTAACTACCAATAGCAACAAATCTTTCTCAGCACGTTATCAATTATAAATGGCAAACAGGAAAGTGAGATATGTGAAAATACACAGATGAAAATGCAATTCTAAATTAATCTAATAACATACATTGATGTAAGCACGCACATAAAGATATTACATATATGTACTAATCACTATTACATATATGAGACCTTATTCAGTTATTCTAATTTGCATATGAATGTGCTTTTTAACTATCTGTGAAGGCGATTTCTTTCACTGCTGGGAGAGATAAACAAAACAAAACCCAGTTACACAGGTTCATTTGCATTTCAATGGCCCATCTCACAAGTAGCAGAGTTAAACAGGCTCTTGAAGGGAGAAAGAGAAGAAAAAAAAACAACAACTTTGTTTTATTTGTGTATTTCCTAAATCAAATATTCATTTTACTATTAACTTTTATTAAACTCTATCTGAACCACTTTTGATTGACTATGATATGGATTAGATAACTGCAATAAAAACTCATTAAATGATGATTTCTTTTTGACAATGGATGGCTGATTATTTCCAGAGTCAACTGAAAATCAGCCATTCAGAAAAAAAAATTGACCTTCCCAAAATGGCCGCTGCTCCTCCCCCTTCCACATCCATGAGGGCTACACAAAATGGAGGACAGACCATGCGGCCTCCCTTGTCACAAAGAAAATCATCATGCCAGCCCCTAAAGTTATTCTAGGCCTGAGCTAAAAATAAAACTATCAAGCTATGCAGAGCGATTAAAAATACTTTTAAACCTATTTAAACAGACAAGCAATCCAATCTGCGTGTGCAGTTGGCACCAAATAGAAATTAAAACCAGATTTAAAAAGACAATAGCTTAATGTTCCTACCTTCTTTGGATTCCACCAGCATCCCTACAAACCAAGAGAATCAGATGCAGACTCTCATCTGATCAGCACTACAAGATACTACCTACCCGCCCTTTGGTGAGCGATAAAGTCTGCGTTTTTTTTCCCCGCCTGACTGCGGATATGAGGTGGACCGGACTATGAGCCCCCAATTGATAGAGTCCGTTATCTACCTTTTAACATTAGCTATGTACTAATACCGTGTAGCCGTAATGGCCGCTAAACCTTGTGCACGTGCTACGCACTCCGTACGCTATTTGCGTATGAAGACCTCACACGTGGTACGCAAGTAACGTACACACACTGCGCTGGGTGTATGGAATACACACAGCGAGCGTACACACAGACAGTAACCTTTATAAACTTTAAACACAGAATATGTTCACACTGTATACCTTGGTACTGTAACACTGTAATAATGTACTGCTTATAGACCTTCTTAACCTTGTTAATGTAAAAGCTGGTTGAGCGATTTAGACGCTCCGAATACTCTCAGTAATGTAATAAACACACAATACCTTGCTAAGGTTCCAAAACCTTTACTAACGAGATTTAGTTATGTAAAAAGGGAAAATACAGTTAACATCTTATACACTACAGACTAACATCAATATCTAAACATAATAACTACACATATACAATATACAACAGCGTAACAATAACAGAGAGAGAGAGAGTATGGCAAATACAAACAGAGAATAAGTTGGTTACAGAGAAAAACTTACACACTGGGGAATGATCGCTGCGCAGTCCTGGTACCAGCTCTCTAGTTAGTCAATGATGAAAACCGTTGTGGAGAGTAGACTAAGCTGGCCCAGCCTGGCTGTTTCTTATATACCCTGCATACAGTATACTACAAAGGGCCCTACAATCTCATTGTTCATTGGACACAGGAATCTGTCTTCACATTACAACAAAAGGTCATAGGTTTGTTTGAACAGGTGGGCTGTGACTATTCCAGACTGCTCAGGTGGGAGGGAATCTCAGGATTCCCACCACATGTATAATGAACTGCAAATACAGTAAATGTCCAGAAACTACTTATAGACATAACTATACGCAGGAGCGATTAATCTCTACCTAACCAGCACCGGATTGTTTCTAATAAAATACTCTTCGGTTAGGTACCAAACATCACCGCTCAGACCCTGTCTGACCCTTTGTATCATGCAAAGAGGAATTCCTTTGTTCATGAACCAGTTATACTAAACAAACTTACAGTTATTATTAAGGGGACCATTACCTATAAAACATACTATTTGGATTAACTATATAACGATCGAGTCGCCCACCAGACGCACACAAACTCTACCGTAAATGCACATACCATGCGCCTGAGCGCACGACCGTGGAGGCGCCATCACGCAACTGCGAATATGCGCACGCACGGGAGAGAATGTGCACGTGCAGCGGGCAAGCGCATGGGGTTAATATATGGCAACGTGCAGCATGATATTATTCGACTTTGACAAAGTGAATACAAAAGGGAAGTTGGATGTCAGTTTGTTTATTGCTTAAAAGAAACTGTTGTTTTATCTGTGATTTTTATATGTTTGCATAAACTGTAATTTTGAGTCAAAACAGAGGAGTATGTTAGACATGAAAAACAGGCAAGTTTCACTTAACTGTATCAAAACCCTCTTAGCCAACACTGGAAGGTTCCCCTCAAAAATTAGGGATCCCCATCCAGTGCGACGAGCATTGGTGCCAGGCTCAAGTATATTGGCAGAGAGAGGAATGATATAGATAAGTGAATACAAAATGGAAGCTGGATGTCAGTTTGTCTATTGCTTAAAAGAAACTGTTGTTTTAAATGTGATTTTAATATGTTTGCAGAAAATGTGATTTTTAGTCAAAACAAGAAGTTAAGGCCAGCTGCGCAGTGTATCATGAGACTACGGTTAGCTAGTGTTTTGCAGAATAAGGAATTGTATTTTGCAGAATAAAGATAAGTAATAGTAGGTTAAAGGTAAAATGTATTTTGATATTAAACAGTCATAATCACAAGATGTTGAGCTAATTAATTAATAAATATATGAATTAATAATATATTCTGATAAATGTATTTTGATTGGTTTATGTATATAATTGGCCTGCTATTTTGATTGGATCATGTAACGCTGTGATGAAAAGTATATAAGATAAAATCAATGTGTTAATAGTTAGTTCATGATATTCTTTTATCGTGAGCCCTGTGAATTTCACAATGCAATAAATTTATCAGAGAGACTTCATTTTTCTTCAATTATTTTGAATGGCTATAACATTTTGGAGGCCCCACCAAGACAAATCCAACATTGACACACGAAGAAGGAAGGTGGACTGGTGCCAGGGTACCTGGATCAACCGTGGCCACAGGTAGGAGCTGTTATCTTACTTCTGCTCCCTGCCTCGGTCCGCTGACTTTATGTGTTATTCTTGGTTTGTAACTCTTTGTAGTCTTTTTGGAGATTGTGAGTATGAAACCAAATTGAATTTAACTGCATTTTATTACCAGTTACAGTGATTTGTATAAGTGTTAATATTGTAATTTCTGTTGTTATCATAGTTACAGATTCAATGGGATCTTTTGTCTGCCATATCATGTTAAATTGAGAGTGAAGACTGTGAGTAATTGTAAGTGTAATTGGCCGAGGCTTCACGCCGGCAGAGTCTGATCAGGGCCCAGGTAGGAAAAAGGCTCCAGTCAAATTTTCCTATGCTAGTATCAAAAATACTCACCAACTGTTAAAAAGCCAAGCTTAGCAGAGTGTGGAACATGTGTACCTGTACAGACCCTTTGTACCTAATGAGGTGGTAAGGTTTCCTAAGTGAAGTAATATCTCTATAAACAAGGGGAGCGTCCCTGTTTACCATTGTGTTGGACATTGAGGCTGGACTTTAAAATAAAAATTAGCCATTACAATGGGTCAAGAGATGTCCACACCAAAGGGCTCTTCTATGTTAAAATCCCGCACGGCAGTACAGCAAGTGTTATGTATCAAAAACATGAAAGTGTGGCTGTGAAATATCTCTGAAAATGGCATGCAAAACAACCTGAAAGACCTGTAATAGATACCTTTGATATGCTGAAATGGACAAATTTAAGGGGTAAAATAAGAAAAAGGGAGAAGTGGAAAGCTTACACACTATGGATGAAGGCATCTATTGTAACCCCACAACCAGCCTATGTTGCACAAATGTCCTGTCATGTAGATAATGAAGAAACATTGCAATTACAACCCAGGCATGTTCCCCATGGGTAGTACAGGCAATGCTAGTAAAAACACTAAAACAAGAAAGCCCAGACCCACTAGAACACATACTCCCAGCAATAATGGTGCAGGCTAAAGCCCCAAGTGCCCCTCCAGTACAGGAGAAATTAAAGGAAATAAAGGTTCTAGTAAACCCCAAAACCGAAAAACGCGAAACATATCTTGTTGGGGAAGATGAGATCTGGGTAGCGCAGACAAATTTGTTTGATGGGGATTACGATTCTGCTGAAATGTATATTTATGACCCCCTCATTGAGACATATAAAGATCAGTATAATAACACAAATGGTGAAACTGTCACACACACTCTATGCAAGAACAAACAAAAAAATTTAGTTCCCTATGAAGACAAATTACCAGTAATGGGAGCGTATTTTGCAGACATACACCCATTGAACATTGTGGCCTCTGGCACTCGTAGCACATCCACCCAGGGCAAACCAGTAAAAACAATGCCTCTGAGAGTGGTAACTACAGATTGGGGTGCTCAGTGGTCCATACATGTTCCTTAGTCAAAGGCTAAATTACACCAAATTTGCACAAAACTAGCAGATTATAGAATAAAGCCAGCAGAAGTCAAAACCAAACTCCAGCGCTTGTACAAAATCCACCACCCAACACATAGTGACATGGCACAATTATTTGCTGCTTTGCTCACAACTAAGGAATACAAGTAGCTCACAAGAGATGCAGGGTGGGATAAAGGTTTAAGCCTACCTTAGACGTTGCTA
This sequence comes from Pseudophryne corroboree, assembly GCF_028390025.1. Lineage (NCBI taxonomy): Eukaryota > Metazoa > Chordata > Amphibia > Anura > Myobatrachidae > Pseudophryne > Pseudophryne corroboree. The sequence continues at coordinate 332,623,934 of NC_086453.1, forward strand.
AAGATGACTTGGACCAAGAATGAAAAAATTTAATGGCAGGCCTTTACAGTACAGTTTCCTTGCCAGCCTAACTGGGAAAAAAATAAAAATGATTAAACAAGGTCCTACAAAAACAGAGATTATTGGAGCATATTCAAAACTAAGGTTCAAAATGATGAAGGCATTAAAGATATATTTGCCCAAAAAGTGCTTCAGCCCATGCTATCTGACACTCTTGTCGAAGGTTTTAAGCCTCAGATGAAAACCCGTTTAACCATCAATGATCCTCTATGGCGTAAAAAATGTCCAGAAAATCTGGTCACTCTTGCTATATATCATGAGGACAATTTGGTGGCCAAGAAATTAAACACAGAAACCAAGCTTATGAACCTACAGGTCAAAGCTGCACAAGCCACCCGTGACCTAGCTAACAGACCAATTGATTACAGTGTAGGTACCAGGCAATCATCTGACAGATCACAACTTACTTGTTACTATTGCCAGAGGAAAGGACACTTTGCAAGGGACTGCAGATGCCCTAAAAAACCGAGGCAATCCCAGGCAAAGAAGGGCACCACAAAAAGTCATGAGGATTTACAAAGACAGGATACTGCAGCTCCTGTAAAGTCAATGACTGTGATATCTTGTAACTCTCAAGAACCAACCATTAAACTGAAAATGGGAGACTCTAAGCATGCCTTCTTGATTGACACGGCTGCTGCACAATCCCTGATAGCTGACAAGGTCATTTTACCTACCACAAACGAAGTTGTACATGCAGTAGGTGTGGCAAACAAAATAATCCCCTTAAGGGAGACACAAGATGTAAAAGTAACAGTTGGACCCTTAACAACTAACCACTCCTTTTTGTTGGCAGCTGATGCCCCCACAAATTTATTGGGGAGGGATTTATTGTGTAAATTTAGTTGCACTGTATTTTGCACTCCAGATGGGGTATACCTACAGGTGCCAGATTTCAACAAAGACTTGGTCACTGATGCACTGCTCAGTGACCCTCCTTCTCCAGAAAGGGTGGAACTGAATACCTTGCGTGTACTCTCTCCTGAAGTGTCTGAAATGTTGTCAACAATTCCAGACCAGCTGTGGACCACGGGCTCCAATGATGTGAGGAAAATCCAAAATGGAACACTTACCATCGATTGAGATCAGATCCGACGGAGAAAATACAAAAGGCCCTATACAAATTGATTGAAGAATACCATCAGAAGGGAACCCTACAGGAACGGGAAATGAAGTTTATCTGCATTACGGAACCAGTTATTCCAGTTATTTATGTCCTGCCGAAGGTCCACAAGGACCCGGAAAAACCCCTGGGTCGCCCAATTGTCTCAGGGATAGGCTCAATAACCTCCAATTTGTCTGAGTATATTGACTTTTTTCTACAGCCATTGGTCTCTAAAAATAAGGCACATTTGAAAGATACAGGAGACTTCTTGAGGACGATGAAGGAATTACCATGGGAGGACGGACTGGTCTTAGTCACGGCCGATGTCCGGTCACTCTATACTATAATTGAACACGGGGCGGGCTTAAGATCACAACAAATAGCCCTCACCAACAGCGGTCTTAATAAGGACCTCCAAGATTTTCTCCTCAAAGGAGTGAGTTTTATCTTGGAAAACAATTATTTTTCCTTCAATGGTACCTTTTACCTCCAATGTGTGGGGACGGCCATGGGCACCAGGTTCGCTCCGAGTTATGCCAACATCTTTATGGGACAGTGGGAAGATGAATACATCTGGAACCACTGTCCCTTTGGAGCGAACCTGGTGCTATGGAGAAGGTATATAGACGATGTCTTTTTTGTATGGAAAGGTGGAGAGACCCTTTTAGATGAATTTTTTAGTTATTTGAATACGAATGATTTAAATATCCATTTTACTTTTGAAAAAAGTTTTGAAACCGTTAACTTTTTAGATGTATCGGTGTACGTAGAGAGTGGTAATTTTAATACTATGACTTTTAAAAAACCTACTGATTCAGGAGCATATATTGACGCTAAAAGTTGCCATCACCCAGACTGGCTGAGTTCAATTCCCGAGAGACAATTTAGGCGACTGAAGAGAAACTGCACGAAGGAAGAAATCTTTCTTAAACAAGCAGAAGAAATGCAGGAGAGATTTGAAGCGTCCGGATACAATAAAGAGAAAGTCTCAAGTGCCAAGAATAAGATAGCCAGAATAGATAGAAATATCCTACTAGAACCCAAGGAATCAGCGGGAAAAAGGGTAATCAGGATTTCAACTGGGCTTTTATATCTACGTACAATAGTCAATATAGGGACATAGAGAAAATCTTAGCCAAACACTGGAAGGTTTTAAAAAAAGACCCGGTAATCGGGCCAGCAATTCCAATAAAACCGAAGTGTATTTTTAGAGAGGCACCTAACCTAAGAACTAATCTGGTTAAAAGTGCTTACCCTTCTAAGAAAGCTATGAGCACGATAAAATCAAAAGGCTTTTTTCGCTGCGGCCTCTGCTTAGGATGCAGAGGGGTCAAGTCTGAGGTCAGCAAGATTACACAAGTGACCATTAATAAACGGGATTGGAAGGTAGATGAATTCATCACGTGTAATACATCAAATGTCGTTTATGCGATAGAGTGTACGTGTGGCCTTTGGTATTTGGGCCGCACCTCTAGACCACTAAAAACCCGCATTAGTGAGCATCTAAGAAACATAAGGAAAAGCTTAAATACGCATGCTCTATCTGAACATTTTAGGGTCACGCATCAAAGCAGCACCGCAGCCATTAGACATTTCTGCGGAATAAAGCATGTTAAGGGCAATTGGAGATGCAAGGATGTCTCTAGCCAGCTAGCCAAGAAAGAAATGCAGTTGATATATGAGCTTGGCACTTTAAAACCGGGAGGGATCAATTCAGACTTTGAGATTAAGTGGTTCCTCTAGAATCCATTTATCCTAAATCTAATGATCTTTTAGGATATTCATCTCTGTACCTTTTAGGATGTTTTTTAACATGGGTATTTTAACATGTGATTTTTAACTATGTGTGTTTTTACATGTTATGCCTATGTGTATGAGTACCGTATACTTATTTGTTTTTACATTTTAGGAAGTTATGGATAGTGCAAGATGGACAGTTAGCACATTATAGGATGAGCTTATAATTACGAGGGCATCCTCCTGTCCAATAAGTGCAACAAAGGCCAGGATCTGCATCCTTTAACACAGTATGCGGACCTGAAGCCGGGATGATCAGATTCACCGGTCCCCATGACAACGGGACCGGAAGTGACGTTACGCCAGAACTCCACTGCCGTATCTGATAATAAATGTATAGGAGGATTGAATTCAGCCCCTGGACAAGAACTTTAATGAACGTCCAACACCTGTGACCTCTATTAATGGACTTAAGTTGACACGAGCACGGCGCCACTACCACGGATCATTTGGAGATGCCGGTCGCCATGACAACGGGACCGGAAGTGACGTCGCGCAACGTGTATCCATGATGACGCATTCGCCCATTTCATTCTCTGTACTATTTCAAATAGGAAACCTGTATGGAAAAACGGGTTACCAAGGTAACCGATCCACCCACTGCATGGGGATTGGGGTTGCTATGGACGCTCCAGCAAAGGATCATGGAACTTTTAGCATATCATGTTGTATAGGATCCAGCTGGGTGCCTAGCAGTTCCATTGGAGGATGGACATTTAAATACCAGGAAGAAGGAAGTACTGAATCATTCAGCTTGACAACCTTGACAAAGACCCCAGCCAGGGGTAGAAACGCGTTGGTTGTTTCCTGACAAGCTTGGGGACGGATGTTAAGGACCGGTGTTGAGTAAGAACTGCATGGTGGGACTATCCGGAAATCTCTGGTTACATCTTACATGCGCTTTCTGAACTGTCTAAACAACAGTTCTGAATTATCCGGTAATTAGCCCGTCTTCCTATTGTACTTGAAGGGATTGTGCAATATTTTGGATTCTTTCACTATTACTTTTATCTCATTGTATGTTATATATGTTTACTATTAAAACGGTATCACACTATATACATACCTTTTTCCTTTATATATGGTACCCCGTTGTGAGTAACAAAACTACGTGGAACAACAAGTACCAGCAGAAGATTAAGACGCGCTAGTTAAGTCCCAGTTTCTATTCTTTGTTGTGCACTGATGCACTGCTCAGTGACCCTCCTTCTCCAGAAAGGGTGGAACTGAATACCTTGCGTGTACTCTCTCCTGAAGTGTCTGAAATGTTGTCAACAATTCCAGACCAGCTGTGGACCACGGGCTCCAATGATGTGAGGAAAATCCAAAATGCTCCACCAATAAGAGTCAAGCTCAAAGCAGGAGCAATAATTCCCAGTAAACTACAATACCCTTTAAAGCCTAAAGCTGAACAGGGGTTTTCCCAGTAATCCAAGAACTACTACAACAGGGGGTGTTGGTTAAAACCCAGAGCCAGGCCAATACGCCCATCTTTCCTGTGACGAAAAGTAATGCGCGTGGTTATCGCTAAGTTCAGAACCTTAGGGCAATTAATGCAATTGTTGAACTCTTGCACCCAGTGGTACCAAACCCTGCTACAATATTTATGCAGATCCCCACTAACAGCACTTATTTTTCAGTGGTTAATCTGTGTTCAGCATTTTTCTCCATACCAATATACATCCAGACAGTCAGTACCTTTTTGCATTTACCTATAGGGGTAACCAGTACATTTGGACAAGGATGGTGCAGGGCTATCTTAATAGCCTGACAATATTTAGCCAGTCCCTTGCTAAAAACCTTCAAAAACTCATATTTCCAGGTGGATCTACATTGAAACAGTATGTAAATGATTTGTTACTTTGTTCCCCAGATTTTGAAACATAATTTAAAGACACAGCTGAGCTTTTGAGGTTCCTTGCAACAAATGAACACAAGGTATCCAAAAACAAATTGCAACTATGTCAAACAAAGGTGTCTTATATAGGCCATTGTTTATCTGAAGGCCTCAGACACTTGTCCCCAGATAGGATTGCAGCCATCCAAAACATAAGGCTGCCCATTAACAAAAGAAAGTTAAGGGGTTTCCTTGAAATGGTGGTTTACTGTAAAAACTGGATACCTAACCACTCACAGCTAACTGCACCCCTGTATGAGCTGACCAAAGCCTCTTTACCAGAGCCTCTCATACATACAAAACAAACAACAATGTCATTTCACCAACTAAAAGATGACCTAACACCGGCCCCTGCTTTGGGGCTGACCAACTATAAAAAAGTATTTTCCCTGTTTTGTCAAGAACACCTAGACCATGCCACAGGTGTCCTTACAAAGTTTCATGGAAAAAAACAAAGACCTGTTGCTTATTACAGTGCCCAATTAGACCCAGTAGCATGGGGCCTACCTGTTTGCCTGCGAGCCATAGTAGCAGCTGCAATACTGGTAGACAAGCCAGCAGACATTGTATTGGGCTGTAATCTAAAAGTTTATGTCCCCCATGTCATAGCAGCCCTGCTTACCTGCCAAAAGACAAAACATGTTACTGCAGCATGCCTGACAAAGTGGAAATTGGCCCTCATTCTGCCCACAAACATCACCCTCATTAAGTGCAATATTTTAAACCCTGCAACACTTTTACCGGTAAATGAAACTGATGAGTTTCAGAGAGAGGAATGGGGGGAGTAGAACAACATATCCCACATAATTGCTTAAAATATGTTGATAAACAATCCACCCCTATGGTGGACCTGAAGGAAACACCACTCTAGAATCCTGATCTTTACTATGTTGATGGTAGCTGCCACAAACAGGAACAAAAGCTACTCAATCAGGATATGATGTGGTGAATGACACACAAACTGTTTTTTCCTCCCCACTCCCACCACCAAACAGCACAGTTGGCAGAGCTTAAAGCTTTAACCAAAGCATGTCCACTAGCTAATGGAGAAACTGTAAATATATATACAGACAGCAGGAACACGTTTGGCATTACACATGATTTTGGTGAGCTGTGGAAACAGAGATTTCCTAACAGCAACAGGCAATCCAATTGCACATGCAAAGGCAGTAAAATAACTACTAGATGCTATACAACTGCCCTCACAGATAGCAGTTATTAAATGTCAAGCTCACATGACTGGCCATGATGAAATTACAAAAGGACAGATGCCATTGCAAAATTGGCAGCCAAACAAAAGGTTAAATCTGAAAATGTTTGTATGGTAACTGATGTATGCATACCAAGTGAACAGACATTAATCAATATGCAAAAAGTTTATGATTTACAGGAAATAAACAAGTAAAAAATTGCAAAGTGTACCGAAGACAGCAAAGGCCTGTGGCACAGCTCTGAAGGTAAGCCTGTTGCCCCCAAATCACTCTTGCCAACATTGGCACAGATGTCCCATGGACTGACCCATGCACGTAAGATGGCCATGATAAGTCTGATTCAGACTTATTGGTATGCTCCTGGCTTTGCGCCAGTGGCAACCAAGTACTGTTCTTCTTGCATCACCTGCTTGCAAAATAATGCTGGAAGAGCAGTTAAAACAATACCTTCACACATTCCCCAAACAACTAGTTCCTTCCAAATCCTACAAATTGATTACATTCAGCTTCCAAAGGTTAGGATGCTACAGTATATTTTGGTTTGTGTCGACACATTTAGTGGCTGGGTGGAGGAATATGCTGTGGATAGTGCAACAGCAACAATCACAGCAAAGAAACTGGTACAAGAATTTGTATGTAGGTATGGCATACCATATGTGATATCATCAGACCAAGGTACACATTTTACTGGACTAGCATTCAAAAAGATGTGCCAGCTTCTTGGCATTAAACAACAGCTACACACCACGTACCATCCGCAATCAAGCAGCAAAGTGGGACGTTATAACAGGACCATTAGAAATAAGCTGGCCAAGACATGTAAAGAGACTAGCTTGCAATGGCCAGAAGCTTTGCCATTAGTGTTGCACTCAATCAGAACATCACCAAGGGGGAGTTAAACATTTCTTCCTATAAAAGACTGAATGAAAAATTGCCCAATGTTGCTATTGCACCCTCATATGAACTCAGTAAAACAAATGACTTAACTGTAAACTATCTTATTTCATTAAGCAATCAGCTAAAGAAGATCCAAGCTACTGTGAACAGCACACAACCGACTCCTGTGGAAGGTGCTTGTCATAATCTACAACCTGGTGATGAGGTGATGGTCGGAAATTTCCTGAAATCGGGCTCGCTGACAGACCAGTGAAAAGAACCATACCAAGTCTTGTTGACAACCCCAACTGCTGTTAAGGAATAAAAGAAGACATCGTGGATCCACTCCACACACTGCAGGAAAGTCACGCCTCCTGCCTGAGACAGCACAAGTGAAAGATATTCTCCAAAACTCCTCTTCACTTCACCAGTAAAACCAGCAAGTGAGTGGTTCAGGCATAATAATTCCTTAAGCCACTTTCCAACGCAGTATTTCTGTGGAGGGCACATAACTCCTGAAAGAGTACTGTAAAGATAAAAGACACCAAAGACAATGCTAAACAGGATGATGCTGATAGGCCAGAGGCCAGACCGTGGATTATGGGGGTGAATTCTCTCATGGGCATGTCTGATTACAATCATACTGTTGTGTATACATTCCAGGGTCCGTTAACAATGTGACCAGTAAAACATGTAATGTAACATTTAACAATGGTATGTTATACAAAACATGTGTGTGTAGGGCCTTACAAAAGAATAATTAAGTAGAAGAATTTACAGGTAATTCTAAGATAGCATTGCACAGCAGAATTGCAAGGGCTCTCAACAAAAGTTAATGTTGGATTTGTACCCACCTACCCATCAGTGTAGATGCAGGTATACCCCTACTAGCTCATTACATAAGCACACCAAACATGATGAACAGAGACTGGTCCTGTCATAAGCAGAAGAATGGTAGTCGCATTCATGCCAATAAAACACCTAAAGTACAAAATATAGTAAACTTCCCATATTTGGATGTCTCAAACAGAGGTATTCTGCATGTACCTACTCTACAAGTAACTGCAGCCACAGGGAAGCCTGAATTTTGCTTAAGTGTCAATTCAAAGCCAGGCAAGTATATGTTACGTAAAAAAAAAAAATACAGTCAGGGTAAAAAGCCAAAATCTAGGATATACTAATTGTACTGGAGCCACATTTGTAGTTAAATTGTTAACTAAGTGTTCACTGACAAACGTCAGACCCTGTTGGCACTAAATAGACACAAATGAAGTATTAACACCTAATGCACCTTATACCAGTTACTGAAAGATGGGTGTATACTTTAGATAACAGCACATGTGGAAATGCCAATGGCAATAACACAAGGTACTTTATGATATACATAGGAATAATTTACACCAAAATATTTAAAATGCCTTTGCCTAAGAGTATGTATTGGGTTTGTGGTAAATGGGTATACTCATGGATTCCTTTAGGTGCCAAAGGACAATGTGTGCTCTCCTATGTAGTCCCCTATGCGAGAGCCACTAATAAGCTGGAACAATACCCAATAAATATCCCCATAGAACATGATTTAGTGTCAAGTAACTTTACATATTTTAAACATAGCAAAAGAGAAGTAAAAAAAGGAGATGTATCTTTCAAATTTTCTGATGGTGAGCGTACGGCTGGAACTTTTTGCTCTGTGCACTATTTATCATGTGGAAAAGGCTGTGTCCCAAATCTTGATGGTACTAGATCAGATTGTAGAGTAATTGGGGGTGTCAATCAATAAAACAGTGAAAAAGCTGGCTCAAGTAAAAAAAAAGTGGCTTTACAAAATAGGATGGCACTGAATCAGTTATTGGCAGCAGAAGGGGGCACGTGTGCAGTAGTAGGACAAGAATGTTCTACTTATATTAAAAATCACAGAGCTGAAATAGGTGCTCATCTGAGCAAAGTGGTAAAGTTGCAGCAGGAAATAAGGTTAGGTGCTAGTGAAGGTTGGGATCCACTTGGATGGCTAGAAGGAAGTATTGCAAAGCTTTTCTCTGAAATATTGCAGTACGTTGTGTTTGTTGCCCTGATTGTAGGAATCGTATACCTTACTATCAAGTGTGGACCAGTAGTTTGTGTGCAATGTGGTAAAGGATTTAAAAGGTTAAAAGTGCACCATAAAATGACCATTGTGGTGGTAGATAATAAGGTTCCACTAGAACAGTTGACTCAGGGAACTAGTCAGGGGCAGCATGAGAAACAGGTGGTATATGCTGACATAAGCAAGTCTTATGAAAGTTTGCAGCTCCCGGAAGGTGACCCCATATACCATACCTTAGAAGATGATCGGGTAGGTAGGGAAAGTACTCAGCATGTTAATTCCACTTATGATCTGGATAACGGGGTAAAAACTGACCAGGAGGAGTATGTTAGACATGAAATACAGGCAAGTTTGACTTAACTGTATCAAAACCCTCTTAGCCAACACTGGAAGGTTTCCATCAAAAATCAGGGATCCCCGTCCAGTGCAACGAGCATTGGTGCCAGGCTCATCCCCGTGAACCTACCTTTTGCCTATGTTGTGTGTCTACCTAACTCTCATTAGGAATTGTGAAACTAAACCTTCTGATTTGTGTATTAGAATGATATAGATAAGTGAATACAAAATGGAAGCTGGATGTCAGTTTGTTTATTGCTTAAAAGAAACTGTTTTAAATGTGATGTTTATGTTTGCAGAAAATGAGATTTTTAGTCAAAACAAGAAGTTAAGGCCAGCTGCGCAGTGTATCATGAGACTATGGTTAGCTAGATTTTTGCAGAATGAGGAATTGTATTTTGCAGAATAAAGATAAGTAAAAGTAGGTGAAAGGTAAAATGTATTTTGATATTAAACAGTCATAATCACAAGATGTTGAGCTAATTAATTGGAAATTCCCCATAAGGGGAGTATATGAATTAATAAAATATTCTGATAAATGAATTGTGATTGGTTTATGTATATGATTATCCTGCTAATTTGATTGGATCATGTAACGCTGTGATGAAAAGTATATAAGATAAAATCAATGTGTTAATAGTTAGTTCATGATATTCTTTTATCATAAGCCCTGTGAATTTCACAATGCAATCAATCTATCGAAAAGACTTAATTTTTTTCAATTATTTTAAACGGCTATAACACTCGTCAAGCAATATGGTTTTTAATCAACCAGTAAATAGACATAAGTCATCGCATTTTGAAAAGCTTCTAGAAAGAAATAACTATTGCTGGAATACATTTGTCTAGACAGCATTCTCACCTGCAATTTATCCCAGGGTTTTTTAAAAGAACCATATATTTTGTGGTTAAATGTTTCATCCTTCTCTTTTTACCTTGGCAGAAAACATTTTGCATTAAGTACATGATGCTGAGATTTCTATAGTTTACATACTTTGTCAACACTTTTTTAATCTCAGAATTATTACTAGCCATCTCCATCAAATCTTCAACAACTAAATGAATCCTACCAGGGGGGAGAAGATGGTCATCATTAAAAGACTCAGGTAGACCCTCAATAAAATGCATGCCTGGGAAATCACAGAGAAGCTGATCATAAATAAGCTGTAAAACCAAGAAATATTATCAGGGATGTGTGAAAGGGGCATAGCGGCATTTTGCAGCAGTATTTTCACAAAATAACTTTTCCCCATATTGGGGGGCTGGCTAAAATACATGGGGGGGTCAAGCAGGTGTCCAACTTAATACCCAAACTGAAATGTTGTTAAGTTATTGTAAGTTTCAGTTTAGTGTAAAATAGAGATGAGCGGGTACGGTATCCTGAGAATCAAACCCTACTGAACTTCACTACCCGAGCACAGATCCGAGTCAGGCTTGGATTTTCCCGCCTGACTTGGAAACCAGAACGTAGAAAAACGTCAACCCGCTGTTGGATTCTAGCGGGGTTTGGATTCCATATAAGGAGCGTGTGTGCTGTGTTGAGCTGCATAAATACAGCAATAGTGTTTTGTGCTGCATCCGTACAGTCACAGTGGTGGTGTCCTCTGCTGCCATATGTCCAGTGCTGCTTTAAATGTCCAGTCCACTGCAGTGGTGCTGTGTTGTCCTGCTTCAGTCCAGTGGTGGTGTCCTGTGCAGCTGTATAAGTCCAGTGGTACTACCCTATATGTCCAGTGATACTGCCATATATGTCCAGCGGTACTGCCTTATAAATCCAGTGATACTGCCGCATATGTCCAGTGGAACTGCCATAAAATTCCAGTGATACTGCCATATATGTCCAATGATTCTGTAATATATGTCCAGCAGTACTGCTGTATAAATCCAGTGACACTGTTGTACATGTCCAGTGGTACTGCCGTATAACTCCAGTCCAGTGGTACTGCCATATAATTCCAGTGATACTGCCGTATATGTCCAGTGTTAGTGCCGTATAAATCCAGTGGTACTGGTGTATAAATCTAGTCCAGTGATACTGCCGTATATGTCCAGCAGTTGTGCCATATAAATCCAGTGATACTGCTGTATATGTCCAGTGGTAATGCCATAAAATTCCAGTGATACTGCCGTATATGTCCAGTGGTACTGTCATTTAAATCCAGTCCAGTGGTACTGCCATATAATTCCAGTGATACTGCCGTATATGTCCAGTGTTACTGCCTAATAATAAATCAAGTGGTACTGGCGTATAAATCCAGTCCAGTGATACTGCTGTATATGTCCATTGGTACTGCCATATAACTCCAGTTCAGTGGTACTGCCATACAATTCCAGTGACACTGCTGTATATGTCCAGTGTTACTGCCGTATAAATCCAGTGATACTGGCATATAAATCCAGTCCAATGATACTGCTGTATATATTCAGCGGTACTGCCGAATAAATCCAGTGATACTGCTGTATATGTCCAGTGGTACCGCCATATAATTCCAGTAAAACTGCTGTATATGTCCATTGGTACTGTCATATAAATCCAGTGGTACCGGTGTATAAATCCAGTACAGTGATACTGCCATATAAGTCCGGTCCAGTGGTACTGCCATATAATTCCAAAGATACTGCAGTATATGTCCAGTGATATTGCCGTATAAATCCAGTGGTAATGGCATATAAATCCAGTCCAGTGATACTGCCATAAAAGTCCAGTGTTACTGCCATATAAATCCAGTGATACTACCGTATATGTCCAGTGGTACTGCCATATAATTCCAGTGATACTGCTGTATATGTCCAATGGTACTGCCGTATAAATCCAGTGATACTGCCATATATAGAAGGAAAAGAAACACCCTAGGGTATTACTACTCCAGGCGCTAGATGAGTGGTTCACCACAGCAGCTAGATAAAAACAAGGGTTAGTCAGACCCTAAACAATATTAACAAATATAAAGGTACAGCGCCTATTGGTCACAAATGCAGAGTAGGTCACACAAAAAAATCACAATTTATTAAAATACTTTGAGCATGATAAAAATTAGATAAAGTGCACATAAGTGGCAGCTGCCACATAAAAACATGGGCCTTGAAAAAGTTGCTTGTATGCAACGAAATGCATTGGTGAGACCTGCCTGACAGTGTTTGCCTCCCATTCTTTGGAACTATTGGACCTGGACAAAGCCCCCACTGACTTTCTACCATTCGGACCCTATAAAGACTTTCCTTACTATACCGTAGAAAATTACTATTTATCACCCGCTGAGGAACAGCTACTTTTCCGACGCAGATTCGCCTAATTACCTCAAGAGATGCTGGTGGTAACTATAACCCACGGATAGGACATTGGGCCATAGAAACCAAGGGGACTTTTATAGGAACAGGTTCATTTCATTATCAATTTTCCATTAAGAACATTTATGACTGGGAGTAACACTATTCTTAATTACTTATGTTTTTATGTGGCAGCTGCCACTTATGTGCACTTTATCTAATTTTTATCATGCTCAAAGTATTTTAATAAATAGTGATTTTTTGTGTGACCTACTTTGCATTTGTGACCAATAGGCGCTGTACCTTTATATTTGTTAATACTGCCATATATGTCTAGTGGTACTGCCATATAATTCCAGTGATACTGTCGAATATGTCCAGTGGTACTGCGATATAAATCTAGTCAAGTGGTAATGCCATATAATTCCAGTGATACTGCCGTATATGTCCAGAGTTACTGCTGTATAAATCCAGTGGTATTGGCATTTAAATTCAGTTTAGTGATACTTCTGTATATGTCCAGCGGTGCTGCCATATAAATCCAGTGATACTGCTGTATATGTCCAGTTGTACTGCCGTATAAATCCAGTACAGTGGTACTTCCATATAATTCCAGGGATACTGCCGTATATGTCCAGTGTTACTGCTGTGTAAATCCAGTTGTACTGCCATATAATTCCAGAGATACTGACATATATCTCCAGTGGTACTGCCATATAATTCCAGTGATACTGCCGTATATGTCCAGTAGTACTGCTGTATATGTCCAGTTGTACTGCCGTATAAATTCAGTGTTACTGGCATATAAATCCAGTCCAGTGATACTGACGAATATGTCCAGCGGTACTTACGTATAAATCCAGTGATACTGCCGTCTATGTCCAGCAGTACTGCTGTATAAATCCAGTGATACTGCCACATAATTCCAGTGATTCTGTAATATATATCCAGTGATACTGACATATAATTCCAATGATACTACCGTATATGTCCAGTGATACTGCCGTATAAATCCAAGGGTTACTGGCGTATAAATCAAGTCCAGTGCTTCTGCTGTATAAGTCCAGCGGTACTGCCGTATAAATCCAGTGATACTACCGTATGTGTCCATTATTAATGCCATATAATTCCAGTGATACTTCCGTATATGTCCAGTGGTACTGCCGTATAAATCCAGTGGTACTGGCGTATAAATCTAGTCCAGTGATACTGCCGTTTATGCCAAGCTGTACTGCCGTATAAATCCAGTCCAGTGGTACTTCCATATAACTCCAGTGATAATGCCATATATGTCCAGTGGTACTGCCGTATAAATTCAGTGTTACTGGCATATAAATCCAGTCCAGGGATACTGCCATATATCTCCAGTGGTTCTGCCGTATAAATCCAGTCAAAATGGCGTATAAGTCTAGTCCAGAGATACTGCCATCTATGTCCTGCAGGACTGCTGTATAAATCCAGTGATACTGCTGTATATGTCCAGCGGTACTTCCATATAATTCCAGTGATAATGCCGTATATGTCCAGTGGTACTGCTGTATAAATTCAGTGGTACTGGCATATAAAACCAGTCCAGGGATACTGCCGTATATGTCCAGTGGTACTGTCATATAATTCCAGTGATACTGCCGTGTATGTCCAGTGTTTCTGCCATATTAATCCAGTGGTACTGGCATATAAATCTAGTCCAGAGATACTGCCGTCTATGTCCAGCAGTACTGCTGTTTAAATCCAGTGATACTGCTGTATATGTCCAGTGGTACTGTCATATAATTCCAGTGATACTGCCGTATATGTCTAGTGGTACTGCCATATAATTCCAGTGATACTGCTGTATATGTCCAGAGGTACTGCTGTATAAATCCAGTAGTACTGACATAAAAATCCAGTCCAGTGATACTGCTGTTTTTGTCCACATGTACTGCCATATAAATCCAGTCCAGTGGTACTGCCATATAATTTCAGTTATACTGCTGTATATGTCCAGTGGTACTGCCATATAAATTCAGTTTTACTGGCATATATAACCAGTCCAGTAATACTGCCGTATATGTCCAGTGGTACTGTCACATTATTAATGTGATACTGCCGTATATGTCCAGTGGTACTGACACATAATTCCAGTGATACTGCCATATATGTCCAGTGGTACTGCCGTATAAATCCAGTGGTACTGGTGTATAAATCCAGTCCAGTGATACTGACATATATGTCCAGTGGTTTTGCTATAAAATTAAAGTGATACTGTCGTATATGTCCAGTGGTACTTCCATATAATTCCATTGATACTGCCGTTTATGTCCAGTGGTACTGGTGTATAAATCCAGTGGTACTGCCGTAAAAATCCAGTGATACTGCCGTATATGTCCAATGGTTTTGCTATATAATTAAAGTGATACTGTCGTATATGTTCAGTGGT
This sequence comes from Pseudophryne corroboree, assembly GCF_028390025.1. Classification (NCBI taxonomy): domain Eukaryota; kingdom Metazoa; phylum Chordata; class Amphibia; order Anura; family Myobatrachidae; genus Pseudophryne; species Pseudophryne corroboree. Next base: position 332,638,982 of record NC_086453.1, read on the forward strand.
ACTTCCATATAATTCCATTGATACTGCCGTTTATGTCCAGTGGTACTGGTGTATAAATCCAGTCCAGTGATACTGCCGTATAAATCCTGTGGTACTGCTGTATAATTCAAGTGATACTGCCGTATAATTCCAAAGGTACTGGCATATAAATCCAGTCAAGTGGTATTGCCATGTAAGTCCAGTGGTACTGCCGTATAATTACAGTGATACTTCTGTATAATTCTAGTGTTACTGGCGTATTAGTCCAGTGATACTGCCATTTAAGTCCAGTCCAGTGGTACTGCCATATAAATCCAGTGGTACTGCCGTATAATTCCAGTGATACTGCCTTATAATTTCAGTGATACTGCAGTATAATTCCAGTAGCACTGCTGTATAATTCCAGTCGTACTGTCATATACGTCCAGTGGTACTGTACTGTGCTGTATATTATTTTCTCCATTTAAAGGGTTAATTAATATTTAATCCAAATAATTTTCTCTTACGTCCTAGAGGATGCTGGGGACTCCGTAAGGACCATGGGGAATAGACGGGCTCCGCAGGAGACATGGGCACTAAAAAAGAACTTTAGGTATGGGTGTGCACTGGCTCCTCCCTCTATGCCCCTCCTTCAGACCTCAGTTTAATACTGTGCCCAGAGGAGACTGGGTGCACTACAGAGAGCTCTCCTGAGCTTCCTGAAAGAAAGTATTTCGTTAGGTTTTTTATTTTCAGGGAGACCTGCTGGCAACAGGCTCCCTGCACCATGGGACTGGAGAGAGAAGCAGACCTACTTAAGTGATAGGATCTGCTACTTAGGCTACTGGACACCATTAGCTCCAGAGGGAGTCAGAACGCAGGTCTCCCCTAGCGGTTCGTCCCGGAGCCGCGCCACCATCCTCCTCGCAGAGCTGGAAGATAGAAGCCGGGTGAGTATAGGAAGACAGAAGACTTCAAAGGTGGCAGAAGACTTCAGAGCTTCACGTTGCACGCCATTGCTCCCTCACAGAACACACACAGTGCACACTGTTGGGTGCAGGGCGCGAGGGGGCACCCTGGGCAGCAATGTAGACCTCTAAGACTGGCTATACATATATATACAGTTTTTTGTGGTATTTACAGTGAACCCCCGCCAGTTGTTTTAAAAGAGCGGGACTGAAGCCCGCCTCTGAGGGGGCGGGGCTTCTCCCTCAGCACTCACCAGCGCCATTTTCTCCACAGCACACGCTGAGAAGCTGGCTCCCCGAACTCTCCCCTGCTGATCACCGGTGACAGAGGGTTTTAAAGAAGGGGGGCACATAATTTGGCGCAGTACATATATAAAGAAGCGCTGTATCTGGGTAATTTTTTCCAGGGTTATTGGCACTGGGTGTGTGCTGGCATACTCTCTCTCTGTCTCTCCAAAGGGCCTTGTGGGGGAACTGTCTCCAGATTATAGCTTTCCCTGAGTGTGTGGTGTTTCGGTACGTGTGTGTCGGCATGTCTGAAGCGGCGCAGTACATATATAAAGAAGCGCTGTATCTGGGTAATTTATTCCAGGGTCATTGGCACTGGGTGTGTGCTGGCATACTCTCTCTTTGTCTCTCCAAAGGGCCTTGTGGGGGAACTGTCTCCAGATTAGAGCTTTCCCTGAGTGTGTGGTGTGTCGGTACATGTGTGTCGGCATGTCTGAAGCGGAAGGCTCTCCTAGGGATGAGGTGGAGCGCATGAGTGTGATATCTCCGTTGGCAACACCGACACATGACTGGATGGATATGTGGAATATTTTAAATGCAAATGTGAATTTATTGCACAAACGTATGGACAAAGCAGAGTCCAGGGACAGTACAGGGGGTCATGCCCTGCCTTTCCCTATGTCACAGGGGCCTTCTGGGTCTCAAAAACGCCCACTTTCTCCGGGAGTTGACACAGATACAGACACAGATTCTGAATCCAGTGTCGATTATGATGATGTGAGGTTGCAGCCAAAATTGGCAAAGAGTATTCATTATATGATTATTGCTATAAAGGATGTGCTGCATATTATAGATGACCCCGCTGTACCTAATCCAAAAAGCCACATGTTTAAAGAAAAGAAGCCTGAGGTTACTTTTCAACATTCTTTTGAATTAAATGAGTTATTTGAAAGTGCTTGGGAAACTCCAGACAAGAAGCTGCAGATTCCCAAAAGGATTCTTATGGCGTATCCTTTCCCGATCAAGGACAGGATACTGTGGGAATCCTCCCCAAGGGTGGACAAAGCATTAACGCGCCTTTCCAAAAAGGTGGCGCTGCCGTCTCAGGATACCGCTGCCCTCAGGGATCCTGCTGACCGCAAGCAGGAAACTACCTTGAAATCAATTTACACACATACCGGTACATTACTCAGGCCGGCAATAGCGTCGGATTGGGTTTGTAGCGCTGTAATAGCGTGGACCGATACCTTATCTGCTGATATGGATACGATGGATAAGGAAACTATTTTATTGCCCCTGGGCCATATCAAGGATGCGGTCCTTTATATGAGAGAGGCTCAGAGGGATGTGGGCATACTGGGGTCCAGAGCGAACGCTATGGCGATTTCTGCCAGGCGAGCACTGTGGACCCGACAGTGGTCGGGTGATGCCAACTCGAAACAACATATGGAAGTTTTGCCTTACAAGGGTGAGGAATTGTTTGGGGAAGGTCTCGCGGACATAGTTTCCACGGCTACTGCAGGTAAATCAACCTCTTTACCTTATGTTTCCTCACAGCCTAAGAAAGCGCCACATTATCAGATGCAGTCCTTTCGGTCGCATAAATCCAAGAGAGCTCAGGGATCTTCCTTTATTGCCAGAGGTAAGGGCAAAGGAAAAAAGCTGCCAGCTACAGCCAGTTCCCAGGAACAAAAGTACTCCCCGGCTTCTACTAAATCCACCGCATGGCGCTGGGGCTCCGCCGGGGGAGTCCGCTCCTGTGGGGGCACGTCTTCATCTTTTCATCCAAGTCTGGGTTCACTCTCAAGTGGGTCCCTGGGCAATAGACATTGTTTCCCTGGGGTACAAGCTGGAATTCGAAGAGGTGCCTCCTCGCCGGTTTTTCAAATCGGCACTGCCGACTTCTTCCCCGGAGAGGGAGGTAGTTTTGGCAGCAATTCAAAAGTTGTGCCTTCAACAAGTGGTGATCAAAGTTCCCCTGCTGCAGCAGGGGATGGGCTATTACTCAACTTTGTTTGTGGTCCCTAAACCGGACGGTTCGGTCAGACCAATTCTGAATTTAAAATCCTTAAACCTATACTTAAAGAGGTTCAAGTCCAAGATGGAATCGCTCAGAGTGGTCATCGCAAGTCTGGAAGGGGGAGATTATATGGTGTCCCTAGACATAGAGGATGCATACCTTCATGTCCCCATATATCAACCTCATCAGGCGTTCCTGAGATTTGTGGTGCAGGATTGTCATTACCAATTTCAAACGTTGCTGTTTGGGCTTTCCACGGCCCGAGGATTTTTACCAAATTAATGGCAGAGATGATGGTGCTCCTGCGCAAGCAGGGTGTCACAATTGTCCCATACTTGGACGATCTCCTGATAAAAGTGAGATCGAGAGAACAGTTACTGGACAGCGTATATCTCTCTCCCTGAGGGTGTTGCAACAACACGGTTGGATTCTCAATCTACCGAAGTCACAGTTAGTTCCAACGACCCGATTGCCTTTCTTAGGCATGATTCTGGACACGGAACAAAAAAGGGTCTTTCTCATGATGGAAAAGGCCCAGGAACTTCAGAGCTTAGTCAGGGACCTGTTAAAGCCAGACAGGGTGTCGGTACATCACTGCACTCGAGTTCTGGGAAAGATGGTGGCGTCTTACGAGGCCATTCCATTCGGCAGGTTCCATGCCAGGACTTTTCAGTGGGACCTTCTGGACAAGTGGTCCAGGTCACATCTACAGATTCATCAGATGATCCACCTGTCCCCCAGGGCCTGGGTATCTCTCTTGAGGTGGCTGCAGAGTGCTCACCTTCTGGAGGGTTCAGCATTCAGGACTGGGTTCTGGTGACCAAGGACGCGAGCCTCCGAGGATGGGGAGCAGTCACACAGGGAAGAAACTTCCAAGGTCTGTGGTCAAGCCAGGAGACTTGTCTACACATCAACGTACGGGAAGTAAGGGCCATATACAGCGGCCTTCGTCAAGCGGAGACCTTACTTCGAGGTCTACCGGTTCTGATTCAGTCAGACAACATCACAGCAGTGGCTCACGTAAACCGCCAAGGCGGCACAAGGAGCAGAGAGGCAATGGCAGAAGCCTCAAAGATTCTTCGATGGGCGGAGAGTCATGTAAGCGCTCTGTCAGCAGTCTTCATTCCGGGAGTGGACAACTGGGAGGCAGACTTCCTAAGCAGACACGATCTGCATCCAGGAGAGTGGGGACTTCATCAGGAAGTCTTCACAGAGATTGCAAGTCAGTGGGGACTGCCTCAAATAGACATGATGGCTTCACGCCTCAAGAAGAAACTTCCGAGATATTGCGCCAGGTCAAGGGACCCTCAGGCGGTAGCAGTGGACGCCCTGGTGACACCGTGGGTGTTCCAGTCAATCTATGTGTTTCCTCCTCTTCCTCTCATCTCAAAGATACTGAGAATCATAAGACAAAGAGGGATTCAGACAATTCTCATTGTTCCAGATTGGCCTTGAAGGGCCTGGTATCCGGATCTGCAGGAAATGCTCACAGAAGATCCGTGGCCTCTTCCTCTCAGTGAAGACCTGTTACAACAAGGGCACTGTCTGTTCCAGGACTTACCGCGACTGTGTTTGACGGCATGGCGGTTGAACGCAGGATCCTAGCGAAAAAGGGCATTCCGGATGAGGTCATTCCTACTCTGATAAAAGCTAGGAAGGAGGTGACATCGAAACATTATCACCGTATATGGAGGAAATATGTATCTTGGTGCGAATCCAGGACTGCTCCTCCGGAAGAATTCCATCTGGGCCATTTTCTCCACTTCCTGCAAACTGGAGTGAATTTGGGCCTAAAGTTAGGCTCCATTAAGGTTCAGATTTCACCCTATCCATTTTCTTTCAAAAGGAATTGGCTTCTCTTCCAGAAGTCCAGACTTTCGTGAAAGGGGTGCTGCATATCCAGCCTCCTTTTGTGCACTGGTGGCACCATGGGACCTTAACGTGGTGTTAGGGTTTCTTAAGTCTCACTGGTTTGAACCTCTTCAAACTGTTGAATTGAAGTATCTCAATTGGAAAGTGGTCATGTTATTGGCTTTGGCTTCGGCGCGGCGAGTATCGGAGTTGGCGGCTTTGTCTCACAAAAGCCCTTATCTGATTTTTCATGTGGATAGAGCTGAGTTGCGGACTCGTCCACAGTTTTTGCCAAAGGTGGTTTCTTCTTTTCATTTGAACCAACCTATTGTGGTGCCGGTGGCTACTAGGGACATGGAGTATTCTGAGTCCCTGGATGTGGTCAGGACATTGAAAATTTATGTGGCCAGAACGGCTCGGGTTAGGAAAACAGAGGCTGCGAGGAGGGGGACCAACATTTGGCGCTGCAGGTTTTTGAACAAGTATATAAAGGCAGTAGGGTGTCTATGGGTGTGATAAATAGATGTGTGTAATATGTATAGGTGTAGTGGAAATATATACGTACGGAGGCAGTGGGATGTAAATGGGTGTGATGAATATATATGGAGGCAATGGATTGTGTCCAAATAAAAATTGTTTATTAAGTGAAAAAAATGTTTAAAAATATTAACAGTTTTTGACAATATTCCGTAAAAAATTAGAAAAAGAAGGCAATTGTGTTCAGTGTGTTTCTATTACATCATAAACATATGCAGCACATCAATTAAAAATATAAGATATAAAAAATATATAAAAATTATGGAATAGAGTAAAGATATATATATAGAATAAAATAAAAATATATATATATGGAATAATATATATGGGGTTAATATGGTGTGAGTCACGGCAGAGCTGTCTGTGTCCACAAAAGGGTCCGGTTTATAATAAGTTCCTGTTGCTCTTAGAAAGGCAGTTTGTAATGGTAATGTTTTTCAGGTGATGGTGTGTCACGGGTTGCTTACGTGTCTTCGCCCTTCGCAGGGCTGAGGAGTCCGTGGACACAGACAGCTCTGCCGTGACTCACACCATATTAACCCCGTAACACTCTAAATAGAAGAGACCGGTCTCTCTATGATCAAAAGCAAAGTGTAAACGATCACATATCGATTGACATTAGATTCAAAATCTGGTTTTATATATATACAATTTTATTTTATTCCATATATATATATTTTTATTTTATTCTATATATATATCTTTACTCTATTCCATAATTTTTATATATTTTTTATATCTTATATTTTTAATTGATGTGCTGCATATGTTTATGATGTAATAGAAACACACTGAACACAATTGCCTTCTTTTTCTAATTTTTTACGGAATATTGTCAAAAACTGTTAATATTTTTAAACATTTTTTTCACTTAATAAACAATTTTTATTTGGACACAATCCATTGCCTCCATATATATTCATCACACCCATTTACATCCCACTGCCTCCGTACGTATATATTTCCACTACACCTATACATATTACACACATCTATTTATCACACCCATAGACACCCTACTGCCTTTATATACTTGTTCAAAAACCTGCAGCGCCAAAGGTTGGTCCCCCTCCTCGCAGACTCTGTAAAACCAGGAAACAAACGAAAAGAGTTTCCTAAACCAACCTGGGCCGCTTGGCTACACAAAACACACAAGTAAACATTTCTAGGGAGCGCAGAGCACATCCCCAACTACATAGGAAAACAGAGGCCCTGTTTATACTGTATGCAGCCAACAAAGATCTGTAACACGATTCAGCAGGCTCATTCTACGGCTGGATTGCCGTTACAGAATTCGGTAAAGGCCCATTCCACTAGGAAGGTGGGCTCTTCTTGGGCAGCTGCTCGAGGCGTCTCGGCTTTACAACTTTGCCGAGCGGCGACTTGGTCGGGTTCAAACACTTTTGCAAAATTCTACAAGTTTGATACCCTGGCTGATGAGGACCTAATGTTTGCTCATTTGGTGCTGCAGAGTCATCCGCACTCTCCCGCCCATTTTGGAGCTTTGGTATAATCCCCATGGTCCTTATGGAGTCCCCAGCATCCTCTAGGACGTAAGAGAAATTAAGATTTAAAAAGCTACCGGTAAATCATTTTCTCCTAGTCCGTAGAGGATGCTGGGCTCCCGTCCCAGTGCGGACAACATCCTGCAAGACTTGTATATAGGGGGTAATTCCAAGTTGATCGCAGCAGGAATTTAGTTAGCAATTGAGCAAAACCATGTGCACTGCAGGGGAGGCAGATTTAATATGTGCAGAGAGAGTTAGATTTGGGTGGGGTGTGTTTAATCTGCAATCTAATTTGCTGTGTAAAAATAAAGCAGCCAGTATTTACCCTGCACAGAAATAAAATAACCCACCCAAATCTAACTCTCTCTGCACATGTTAAATCTGCCTCCCCTGTAGTGCACATGGTTTTGGCCAATTGCTAACAAAATTCCTGCTGTGATCAACTTGGAATTACCCCCATAGTTGTTGCTTACATAAGGGTTATGTTTTCAAGTTGGATCAGTTTTGGACTGATACTGGTTTTGTTTCATACTGTTGACTGGTTCGTGTATCCCATGTTATACGGTGTGAATGGTGTGGCTGGTATGAATCTTGCCCTTGGATTTCCAAAATCCTTTCCTCGTACTGTCCATCTCCTCTGGGCACAGTTTCTCTAACTGAGGTCTGGAGGAGGGGCATAGAGGGAGGAGCCAGTGCACACCCATACCTAAAGTTCTTTTTTAGTGCCCATGTCTCCTGCAGAGCTTGTCTATTCCCCATGGTCCTTACGGAGTCCCCAGCATCCTCTGCGGACTAGGAGAAAAAGATTTACCGGTAGGTTTAAAATCTTATTTTTACAGCTTTTGCCCTGTGCGGTGAAGGGATATGCTGTCCTGTGCTGCATATTGTGTTATACAACTCCAGAAAAATAATGGAGAACAAAAATTTTAGATAAAATAGGAAAAGATCAAGAACCACTTCCTCCTAGTGCCTTAGCTACTGCCACTAGTCCTGACATAGATGATGAAATGCTATCAACATCGTCTGCCAACACAGGACGGGAAGAGGTGGCTCCTTCCACCATTTGCATGACCTCTGCAAGTGAAATTCAAATTGAAGATTTCACTGTTGAAGTACACCAGGATGAGGATATGGGTGTTACTGGCGCTGAGGAAAAAGTTGATGATGAGGATTCTCATGGTGATGTGGTATGTTTAAATCAGGCAACGGGTACACAGTTGTTGTCCGTGGAATGAATAAGCCCATTGTCATGCCTTGGCAAAATACCAAAAGAGCTACCTTTTCAGTGTGGATTTATTTCTCCACAAATCCGGACAACAGGTGTCAAGCCGTGTGTTGCCTTTGTCAATCCATAATAAGTAGGGGTAAGGATGTTAACCATTTAGGAACATCCTCGCTTTTACATCACCTGCTGCGCATTCATCAGAATTCCGTGTCAAGTTGTGAAACTTTGGGAAAGAGCGTAAGCAGTCCACTGACACCTATATCACCTTCTTCCTCTTGTATTCAAGCTCTTGTAAGCCACACCACCAACTCCGTCAACGTCAACCTCCTCCTCCGTCAGGAATGTCAGTAGTCCTTCAGGCCATGTAACTGACAAGACTGAGGAGTCCTCTCTTACCCATTATTCCCCCGGGGTGTCCTTGAGTGGTACGCCTACTGCTGCTGTTGCTGTCGCTGCTGTTGTTGCTGCTGGTCCATTGTAATCCCATAGGTGAAGTCGGAAGGCCACTTGTACTACTTCAAGTAAGCATTTGACTGTCCAACAGTCCTTTGTGAGGAAGATGAAATATGACAGCAGTCCTCTTGCAAAGCAGATAACTAAGGCTTGACAGCTATGTTGGTGTTAGATGTGAGTCCAGTATCTGCCATTAGTTCAGTGGGACTTAGATAATTGATGGAAGTAGTGTGTTCCTAGTACCAAATCCCATCTAGATTCCACTTCACTATGCAGGCAATAACAAGAATGTACAGAGACGTCAGAAAAAGTGTCCTCAGTGTCCTAAAAAATGCAGTTGTACCCACTGTTCACTTAATCACAGACATGTAGACAAGTGGAACAGGACAGGCTAAGGACTATATGACTGTGACAGCCCACTGGGTAGATGTCTTGCCTCCTGCAGCAACAACAGCAGCGGCACCAATAGCAGCATCTCGCAAACACCAATCCATTCCTAGGCAGGATATGCTATGTATCACCGATGTCCATAAGAGACACACTGCTGAAATCCTCTTATGGAAACTGAGGGACATCATCGCACAATGCCTTACCCCATTTAGACTCTCCTGGCGATTTGTGATATCAGACAATGCCACCAATATTGTGCATGCATTACATTTGGGCAAATTCCAGCCTTCCCATGTTTTGCACATACAATTAATTTGGTAGTGCAGATTTTTTTGAAAAATGACAGGGGCGTGCAGGAGATGTTGGTGGGCCAAAAAATTGTGGGACACTTTCGACATTCAGCCACCACGTGCCAAAGACTGAATCGCCTGCAAACACTCCTGAACCTGCCCTGCTATCACCTGAATAAAGGGGTGGTAACGAGGTGGAATTCAACACTCTATATGCCTCAGAGGATGGAGGAATCCGCAAAAGGCCATTCAAGCCTATACATCCACCACCGATATAGGCAAAGGAAGGGAATGAACCTGACTCAAGTGCAGTGGAGAATAATTTCCGTCTTGTGTAAGGTTCTCCAACCCTTTGAACTTGCCACACGTGCCTCCAGAAAGTACACAGGGACCTGCGATGGTAGATTCCAGTGGGGACAAAGTAATACACTGTGAGGAGGTGATGTACACACTGAAAGGGGTGAGTAATTTGAGGATGAGGTCAACATATTGCATCTGTAGAGCCAGTTTGTGCAAGGAGAGATTGATTGCTTCTTTTTTGGTGGGGGCCCAAACAAACCAGTCATTTCAGCCACAGTCATGTGGTAGACCCTGTCACTGAAATGATTGGTTTGTTAAAGTGTGCATGTCCTGTTTATACAACATAAGGGTGGGTAAGTTTGGATGGGAGGGTCCAAGGACAATTCCATCATGCACCTCTTTTTCTTTGCATCATGTGCTGTTTGGGTACTAATTTTTTAAAGTGCCATCCTGACTGACACTGCCGTACAAGTCCAGGGGTACTGCCGTATAAGTCCAGGGGTACTGACATATAAGTCCAGTCAAGTGGTGCTGTCTTTTGCTGCATTAGTCCAGTGATGGTGTCTTGTGCTACCATAAGTCCAATGGTGGTGTCCTGTACTGATTATTATTTACTCCAAATAAAATGGTTATATAAATTACTTATATTATTATCCAAATAATTTTTACAGGGTTTGCCCTGTGTGTTGTAGGGGTATGCTCACCTGTGCTGCATATTATTATAATAGCTCCAAATAAAACGGTGGTTATTATTATCCAAATTAATTTTACAGGCTTTGCCATGTGTGTCTATGTGGTTTAGGGGTACGCACTACTGTGTCAACAATATTGTGCATGTATTACATCTGGGCAAATTCCAGCACGTGCCATGTTGTTTGTGCCGCACACTTGTGTCACTTACTGTAGCTTAGTCATACAGCTACCTCATTGCACCTCTTTTATTTCTTTGCATGGTGTGCTGTTTTGGGCCTAGTTTTTTTAAGTGCCATACTGTCTGCAACTGCAGTGCTACTCCTAAATGGGCCAGGTCTTTGTGCCACACACTTGTGTCACTTAGCTTAGTCATGCAGCTACCTCATTGCACCTCTTTTACTTCTTTGCATGATGTGCTGTTTGGGGCCTAGTTTTTTAAGTGCCATCCTGTCTGCAACTGCAGTGCCACTCCTAGATGGGCCAGGTTTTTTGCCACACACTTGTGTCGCTTAGCTTAGTCATACAGCCACCTCAGTGTAACCTTTTGGCCTAAAAACAATATTGTGAGGCGTTCAGAATAGACTGAAATGAGTGGAAATGAATGTTATTGGGTTTAATAATACCATAGGATCAAAATAACCCACCAAATTCTGTGATTTTAGCCATTTTTATGTTTTTTTCCCAAAAAATCATCCAGATCCAAAACCAAAATCAAAACACGAAAGGGTGGTTTTGGCAAAACCATTCCAGAACCAAAACACGAGCATGGAACCAGAACCAAAACACAAAATACTAAAAGTGCCCATCGCATATCTCTAGTGTAAAAGGACTTTTGCATTTTCTGCAGCATGCAGTTTTCTATCTGCCAGTACTTTTTAAACCAGACTATGGTGGTCATTCCGACCCGTTCACAAGCAGCTGTTCTTTGTTCTGGTGTGAACGGGTCAGGACTGCGGCTGCGCGGTGCCCGCAATGCGCACGCGTGTCATTGCCTAGCGACAATCATCGTCGGGCAGCGTTGCTACTTCACTGAAAGTGATCGTAGCAGTGATCGCAAGAAGATTGATGGCAGGGAGGCATTCCGGGGTGTCTACTCACTGTTTTCCAGGTGTGGAGATACGAAAGCAGGCGTGTCCAGGCATTTGGAGGGTGGATGTCTGACGTCAATCCCGGGACCTTCGTCGCTGTATCCGTTGCACAGGGTAAGTAGGACCCTGACCCTGATCTTGTTTTGCAGGAAACTTTTTTAGCATAGCTGGGCTACACAAGCGATTGTAGCCCTGATATGCTAAAATATACTCCCTCATAGAGTCAATTTGATCGCATGAGCAGCAAAAAGTTGCTATTTGCGATCAACTCGGAACGACCACCCATACCGGTTTGGCAGATCACAAAATTTTTCTAATCTTCACCTTTTGGGGTTTAAAGTATAATCTAAGATCAGGTCTTTCAGAATGTCAAAGTAACGTGTTGCGCATTATCAACATTGAGCATTATTCCTTTAACTTTTAAACTGGTCTTTCCATTGTTTATATGATAGCCATATGATTTGGGGTCTGATGAGACAAACTAAGTTATATGAATCCCAGGTGATAGTTCACTAGTAAGCTCACCTAGATAATCACCCAGTGACGGATTCCAATCACCGTTTCTGCTGACAAAAATCAAAGTCTGTATCATGGTTTAAAGACAATGATCTTGTAATCTGGGTTCAGTATGATTTCCCGATGGACAGGATGCCAATGGTTAGAATACCAACAGTGACATCCCATCCATCAGAATCCCGACAGGCCCCTATAAGGTACCCTAACCCTCCCATGCCCCCTACCCTAACCTTAATCCTCCGTTGTGTGTTCCTAACCCTAACCCTCCCTGGTTATGCCTAACCCTAACCCTCCTGAGTGGTGCCTAACCCTAACCTTCCCTTTCCCACTGCCTAAACATAACTCTACTTACTTGATGCCTAACCCTAACCTCCCCTTCTATGTGCCTGACCCTAAGCCTCCCTCACCAGTCCCTAACACTAACCTTCCCGGACCTGCACACTAACCCTAACCCCTGGGAAAGGTTAGGGTAAGGCACACACAAGGGAGGGTTAGGGTAAGGAGCAGGGGAGGGTTAGGGTAATTTAGAGGGTCCTGTCGGGATTCTGATGGATGGGATGTCACTGTCGGTATTCAGACCATTGGAATCCTGTCCAAAGGGAATTCATACTGAACCCAGATTACAAGATTGTTGCCTCTACCATGATACAGACTGTGATATTTGTCAGCACTGCGTCCTGCTGCCAGGACAATTGGAATGCTGGCTGTTTGTGTTTAGACACCAGTATCCCAAGCGGTGTCAGTCTATTAGATGCCAGGATTTCGGCATCCTTCATGAACTGGGCATCAGCATTTCGACCGCCGAGGTCCTGTCCATTGGAAAGCTAAAGCCCCATACACATTAGATGAGAAATTGAAAGATCTCGTTCAGAAGTGCTGATCTGATTGAGATCTTTCACAATCTCGACCAGTGTGTTTACTCAATGTCATTTACGATGCTCGCTCCTGTGCATCGTTAATGACCACCTCCCTCATCTGAACATGTACAGACAAGGGAGGACTTCGTCAATGACAGCCATGCTGCAGATGCAGAATGGCCATCATTCTCCTCTCTGCCCCCCCGCCGTTGCTCCCTTTCCTGCCGGCATTGGCAAGTGTGTATGCACTTGCCGATGCTGGGTACCCGCTGCCACCAATATTGGCATTGGTGGGGACCGGCTAATGTGTATGGAGCTTAACTGCTTCCCTGTAATCTATACCAGTGGTTCTCAACTGCAGTCCTTAAGTACCCCCAACAGTACATGTTTTCCAGGTCTCCTCACATGATTGCAAGTGAAATAATTTGCTCCACCTGTGGGTCTTTTAAAATGTGTCAGTGAGTAATGAATACACTTTTGCACCTGCTAGGTGACCTGGAAAACATGAACTGTTGGGGGTACTTGAGGACCGAGGTTGAGAACCACTGATCTATACAATAGTAGGATGTACAATTCAATATGGGTATATGCTGTTGTTATTGCTACTATGAAGATATTGTCATTGTATAATTTGGTGTAAGATATTTTGCATACTTCCAATTCACCATCATCATCTGTGAAGTCTAAAGCAGAAACTAGACATGAGCTGGGCATGTTACTTCGTTGAAAATAAATTTTGAAATTTGTCTTTTTAGGGGATGATTTCTATGTGATCGGGTCGTAAAGACACACCTCAATTTTATTGATAGTAATCTCTATATACGCTTGGCATTTCTAAGAGGCTACATGATCCATAATGTCTGGCTGTGCTGGTGAATATGTTGGTGCAATATTGTCTGTCTGTGTTGGCTCATGATCTATTCCTTGCACTGACTCCCATGCTAAGCTGTCATTCTGTTCACTAGCACAATTACCCAATAGCGATCCCTTACCATTACATTTTCTGTTTTTTAATAACATAGCTATTGATCATTTTGCATTCAATTTCCTGTATGAATTTTTACATGGCAATTTTTAAAATACATCACTTTTTAATAGTTTTCAATGTTTGCAGAATGGCAATACACATTTCAATCCATGACCCGTCATATGTAGCCATTTCTATTCTTCACTGAAGTGATTTATATTTTCCTTTACAATTGCCAATGTTTTGTCAGAGTGGTCTCTGATTATTGATGTTGCATCAATTATCATGATGGTCTATTACCACTGTGCATTAACATCTTCATGAGCGCTGACATGGTTTTAATTAGCTCCATGAACATGATATTTTTCCAAAGTCTACCCATCAAAGCATTATATTGTATAGTATTTTCACCTCTTTGTCTGTGTATTCGGATTTTTGTCATCTGTTCACTACATCAGATGTTGTTGCATCAGTATCAGAAGGCATAACTACATCAGCTGACGTAGTTGCATCAGCACCAGCTGTAACAACATTGGATGCCTCTGGAACAACATCTTCTGTTACTGCAGAAGTGTAATCTGCTGACTCCATATAACACAGGGTATTCTATGTTTCTGAATCATTTTGTATACTATGTGTATAAAACTCTTGTTGCCGCATTTCTGTTATCATTATAGGACTAGACTGTGTGTCCGGGATTATAATAATGGGGGTCATTCTGATCTGTTTGCTTGCTGCTGTTTATCGCAGCCGAGCAAACAGGTCTCTACTGCGCATGCGCTGATGTCGTAGTTCACCGGTGCATGCCAGATGGCCGAAGGCTGTAGCAGGGCTGCAATCGCCTCTGCCTGATTGACAGGCAGAGGTAGTCGCTGGGCAGGAGGGGGCAGAACGGCGGCATTTGGCCGCCATTTCGTAGGCGCGGTCCGGCCAATGCAGGTGTTGCCGGACCGAACAGCGGGTGGGCCGCAGTGGCTGCTTGACATCACATGCAGCCGCTGCAGCCAGCGGCAGTGACAAGCAACTCCCGGCCAGCCGCAGGAGCTTGCCTGGCCGGGAGTTACTCCTGAAATACAAAAGCATCACCGCTGTGCAATGCTTTTGTATTTGTGCGGGGGGTGGTGGCACTGACATGCGGGGCGGACTAGTCCTGTGCTGGGCAGGGAAGATGATCATAGCTGTGCTAAATTTATCACAGCTATGATCAACTCTGAATGACCCCCAATGTCATGTTGTGGTTAAGGTTAGTAAGCATCAGGGACAGATTAGTCAGCTTGTGCTTCTAACCTTAAGTAGGCTCCAGTCACCGGCACCTACTACGGACCCCACTGCAGTTATAACTGCATGGACCCAGCCCACTTAATTGTGCAAAAAAAGAGCTTTTGCATTATTTTACACTAACCACATTTTTTCCATAGGTATTGCATTTTAAATGAAGCACTCCGTATTGGTTATTTTACATTTATTATTATTGTAGGAGCTGCTACACATTTATATATTCAATAGCACGGATTCTACCTTGTTCCAACTTGCTACATCAGCATCTGTAATAATTATAATGGTATAAATTAGCTATTCAACAGTATGATTTACATTCACATTTTGCATAGTGGGAAAAAAATGTTTTAGATCAGCGCCTTGAGTCTTATTGGTGAAGAATCACTATATACATAAAACTATTATTATTATTATTATTATTATTATTATTATCATATAATGTTGTTTGATTAACTTACCTTGTATAAAAAGTGGTTGAACCAGTTCTGGCATGTAGATTTGCAAAGGTGGTAAATTTAGAACATCCGTTAAGAAACCCTCTATGGCGCTATCTGCATTTGGACTTGTCAGATTATCTGTTGATCACAGAACTTGTATACAGTAGTTACTCTATTTTAAAAAGTTAAAAACATTTTTATATCCCTACAACTATTTTGCAATCCTGACTATTCGCCATATGCTGGATATGTGTATTGGAATGTTGAAATACTGTATCTTACATTTTTGTTTTTTTGCAAGGCAAAGTGGGCCCTCTGAACTCTGGCATCTGAGCCCCGATATCTGGATAGGCTCGAAGCTGCGGACTGGATTTCCAGACTCCCAAATCATCATCTGCTGTGACCAGGCTGACACTGCTGCCTGCTGGGCCTGACTGACCCCTTGCTGTCTGCCGCTTACCTGAGATGGCTCCTCTGTCATTGGGGTCTGCCTGTGGAGGTTGGTGTCCCTGCAGGTACCCCTGTTGCTGTCCATTGGTGTGTTTATTCTTTGGGAGTGTCTTTGGGAGTGCCTCTGATCAGCATTCTGTGCATCTCTATCCTCATCTGAGAGTTCCCTGTGTGGTAGCTATGGAGGTCCACCTTAAAAGTTTGCTAGGGTCCTCCAAGCCTCTAATTACACCACTGGCATAAAGATGCAGTCATGTTGCACAAAAATATGCATTCACAACTGCAGAGAAGATAGGTGGAAACCCCCTACAATGAGTCCAATAGATGTTAAGAATTATATATGAAAACAGTACTGGGACTAGAGATCAAAATTGCTACCATACTGCCAGTCTATATGGGACAGTCACCCATCAAGTATTTAGAATAATAGTGACGGAAGACAGTGCAGTGTTGTTAACTAGTGAATATATCAATATCACCCCAAAAAATTACCGATATATATTGACTACATAAATTTCTATAGCAAAAACATTAGCAATTATGCATTGATACGTCATTAAAAAACAATGAGTTCCATATACAGTAGGACCACTTAGGCAGATTACCTATAGAATATGATCATTTTTATAAAATGAAACAATAAATATAAAATAGTTGAGTTATTACTAATAAATGAAGAATAATGGGGCACATGGATTATACTGGATATGAAATCCAGAGTGGAGTGAGTATCTCCAAATCAGTTGTATTTCCAGGAAAAGTATCTCCCTAAATTGTATGAAGAGGCACGGTTAGAGATATCCAGATTAATAGTAGCCTTTTCAATGCAACCTGTGCAGATTTACGGGATTAGGCATTTTATACTTTACTGGTGTGTTGCAGATGATGCGTGCCAAACAAATGCAGGATGAATTAATACCATATTCAATGCAAATTAACAGAAGGTGATGCAAGTGTGAATCCAAAGCAATTGCTGTGGCAATATCCATTGTGTTGGATTAATGTACTGTACATAAAATGAGTGTTCCATATATTTCCAAGGTATACCCCAATGTTTAAAAGAACTTAATGCATTTCCCTGATAATATCAGTTTATTCATAGGCAAATGAAACTCAATATTCAGCAAATATAACAGCATTTATAATATTTGAAATTGCTCATTTACATGACACATTTGTAGAAGATAGTGAACCATCAATTGGGAAGTGATGTGGAATGCATTATGCTTTCCAAACCTCATTATATAGTATATAGGTTTTGATAGTGTGTTACAGCTTTCAACTGCAATCCCATTTGCAGTTACAATGGCTCTGGCATCTTACTTCCAGCAGTCATATTGTGCAGCCATAGACAGTCAATGATTATGCCTTTGTACCTAAGCTGCAGCTCAGAGATGCCGCCAGTTTGTGTCTCAACACAAAACCTGGCAGATGTGACATTTTGCATAAATTCATAAAGCCTTTGTGTGTAAAGTTGAAGCTTGGCATTAGCATACAGTACATCTTTGAATCAGGCCCATAGTAGATATGAGGGATGATAAATTAGCAGCAGTTTTTAAAAAGCTACAAAAGACTGGAAATGTATTATCCCTTTCACCTCACCCATTTACTACTACTGTATTTACTAGGTGTTTTCCGAGCCAACTGTCATACTAAGGGGTAAATTTACTAAGATTCAGGTTTCAGCCAGTTTCAATCTCGGCTGACATCGGACATTTTCTTCTGCAACTTTTTTAAAACAAATTTGGAAATTTACTAAGCTCCTGAGCAGTTTTTTATGGTACAGGGGAGTTTAGTAAAACACTACTAAACATGAAGGGATGAAGCCTGGCCAGATCAATTAGATCCGTGGAGGGCTTCGTTGTGCTAAATATTGATACAGTTAAAAAAAATTAAAAACTGTGTGGGGCCCCACTCCTAAACATAACCAGCCCTGGGCTACTTGAGCCGGTATTGGTTTTTAAAATATGGGGGTGAAAGGACACAGATTTACCCCATATATTTTAATCCAGCACCAGGCTCCACTAGTCAATAAGATAATGCCACAGACAGGAGACACATTTATATCAATCTCTGCGGCCAAGGCAATACCTCCCCCCCCCCTCCCCCAACTAGTCAAACTGGCCAGGGTTTTCTAGGGGAGTGGAATCCCCCTAATAAAGGGGTCTCCCCTCCAGGTACTCAGGGGCCAGGGGTGAGACCCGAGGCTATCCCCAGCACGTGAAGGTGCTGGGTGTCATGCTGATAGCCATTGTGTTAAAACTGGGAAAAATTGTCTTTTACAGTGAAACTATTCTATTTATATTTCTTATTTAGAATAGCCCCTCACTTTATTGGACCTGATATTACTAGTATAACAATAAGAAATTATACGGCCCAGAGTGGGTGTTATTACAAGTTGCGTATCTCCCAGAGGCAATGGAGACGAGATCAGTATGAAATACCTACAATCGAAATCCCGACAACAATTGACCGACAGTCAAATTCCCGACAAGGTCAAAATCCCGACAAGGTCAAAATCCCAACATTTAAAATAACGACAAGGTCAAAATACCGACATTTAAAAAGGGTAAAAAAATACTGGCAGACCAGGAAGTTGACACAAATTTTTCATTGTTTTTTGCTACGTATGTTGACATAGGTTGACATGGACACCGTATTAGTGTACCACTCACCATGCTTTGGGCATGGTGCCTTGCTGCACTCAGCACACTATTATATTCCCCCTCAAGGTCCTCTGGGATGGTAAAGGATGAACAAGTTGGTTTCAACAAATAAATCATGAAAAACGCATGCAGACTTTTTGACCTGTCGACAATTTAAATGTCGGTATTTTGACCTTGACAGTATTTTAAATGTCGGTATTTTGACCATGTCGGTATTTTGACCTTGTTGGGATTTTAATCTTGTCGGTATTTTGTTTATATATGTGTATACAGGGTCGAGTCATGTTATTATGACCACCAGCTAATAGCCAGAGTAAGTGCCGTGTGCAGCACGGACAGCAGCTAGACGGGCTGAACTGTAATTTTAGACATACATCTGCTAGCCCCCAGGTTCATTTTGATGGTGAGCTGCTTCACTGCAGCATGTCGATTGGCCCTCACGCACCTTCGTAGCCGACGCTCACCTCTCACATTAATGCACATGGTGCCCCACAGTTTTCACATCGGTTATTTGCAATGGTGCTATTTGTCCTGTCACGATACACCTTCACCACAGCAGCACGCAGACAGATCACAAACTGCACTGTGTCAGATATACTGCCACCTTTGGCCCAAAAGCCGATAATCAGCCCTTTTTGCAACTCGGATAAATTGGCCCTTTGTAATCATGACAGCAACAAGTGATACATGTGCAGACGGCCTATAGCACACTTTATATACCCACCAATCCAGTGCACCACATGTGACGTATTCCATGGACTACGCCCTGCCAATGTCAAATGTGGGAGGTGTTCATAATAATGTGACTTGTCTGTGTAAATGTATATATATATATATATATATATATATATATATATATATATATATATATATATATATTTACACACATACACACACTCACACACACACACACACACACACACACACACACACACGATGTCTGTTTTCCCTTTTTTTAAAGGGGTAGAGTGGAACCAAACTCCAACTTGCCTCCTGGCGATTAGGATGAACTTATGCCCCTGCAGAGGCTGGAGCTCAAAAATCAAATGCAGGTCATTGTATCAGAGGCTGGAGCTCAGGAAACTGGGAACCACTTCTGCCACAGGGGACCAGGAGTCCTAGGAGACTTACTGTACTGCATTATCTATTATCATGTAGTGTTCAGGTCTTATAGCTGATGCTTCTTGGTGTGCCAGGGGAAACTTTGTATTTATATTTTTTTGTTTAGAATAACCCCTCACTTTCTTGCACCTGATATTACTAAATTGATTGTGAAGCTTTTATTTTGCTGTTCTGAGAGGCAGAGATGGGACCAGCATTTGGAGGGCATGCTGGTGCCATTTGGATGATCATGGGGAGATTCCAGGTGTGTTGGCTCTCAATTTAGATATATTTTTGTATGTGTTTTTATCATGTGGCATAACAATAAGAAATTTTATGGCTCAGAGTTGGTGTATTTACAATATCATGTAGCATTAGGGACCACCAGTATCAGAGAAGCCTTGCTGAGGCCTGGTGGCTTATCCATATCTTTTCAAATATGTATGTACAGACATCTAGCTTCCCTGCACATCAAACAGCTCTTCTAGTCACGTCAAGCCATGGTGTGACTTGGTAACGCTGAGCGTCTTTTTATGTGACTTTTATAGGGCACATATGCAGCTTTTGTTAATTAAACCGATATGCAGCATGCACAGATGTTAAAGTTAGCCGGAATGGGGTGGAACTGCATTTCGTCAGTTCCAATAAGAGACGGAATGCAGTTCCACCTACTCCAGCTCACCTAACCCAGAATGTGAGCCCGTAGCCAAATAGCGTTCTGTTACCAGCGGGCGCCGGCACCTTCCCCTCAGTGGCAGCTTGAGCTCACTCCTGAGATCCGGCTTCCAGCTGTGTGTGGCTGTGCGGCACTATGGGAGAGACATCATGATGTCTCTCCCATAGATCCAAGTAGTGGGTGGCCAGGCAGAGGTCAGTGGTCCGGAAGCAGGAGCAGGGCTGGTGAGTATTGTGTTTTGTTTTTGTGTGTGTGTGAAGTGCACTACTAGGGGGCATCTTCTGCTGGGGGCATATTCTACTGGGTGAATCTATACTAGGGGCAACTTCTACTTGGGGCAGCTTCTACTGGGGGCATCTTTACTGGGGAATAACTACTGGGGGCATAACAACAGGGGACAACTCTACTGGGGCAGCTTAAACTGGGACCAGCTTCTACTGGGTGCATCTATACTGGGACACAACTACTGCAGGTAACTGTACTGGGGGCAGCTTCTACTGGGGGGTAACTATATTGGGACAGCTTCTACTGGGGGCGTCTGTACTGGGTGCATATATACTGGGGCATAACTACAGAAACATTGCTACAGGGGACAACTGTACTGGGGGCAGCCTATACTAGGGGGCAGTTTCTACTGGGGGCATCTATACTGGGGCATAACTACATGGGCATAACTGTAGGGGACAACTTCTACTGGGGGCAGCTTCTACTGGGGGCATCATTACTGGGGACATAACTATAGAAGCATCTGTAATGGGGCAACTGTACTGGGGCAACTCTACTGATGGCATCTGTACTGAGGACAACTCAATATGGGGCAATGCTACAGGGGGCTGCTGTACTGAGGGTATCTGATTCTGTACTGGGGCATCTGTACTAGGGGCATCTGAACTGTGAGCATCTGTTCTGGGACATAACTACAGGGGGCATAACTACAGGGGGCATCTCTACAGGGGGCATAACTATGGGGGACATAACTATAGGGGCATTACTACTAGGGGCTATACTACACAGGGCAGTACCACTGGGGGTATATCTACTGGGGGCAATACTAATGAGGGTATTGCATAGGGGGCACTTAATAAAGGGCATCACTCCTGGGGACATAAGGGCACTACTACTGGGAGCACTGTATAAGGGGCACCAATAATTTGGGCTTTACATAAGGGGAACTACAACTGTGGGCACTACCACTACAGTGGGCATTGCATAAGGGGCACTACTACTGAGGGCATTGTATAAGGGATGCTACTGCTGTGGTCATGTTGGGTGACCATGCCCCTTTATGTTTTAAGAACATGCCCATTGTTTGTGGTGCTCGCCTACGGTGCACTCAATGCCTTTAGGGCTGGGGTGGTGGTGGTGGGGAGGGGGGGTGCTTTCCACCACCTCTTCAAGACCACTTTACGCACTGAGCATGCCTATATTCCATCTGCGACCGTACTCATTATGTTACATTTTCCTAGACTTGTGTGTTATTATTATTGGGTATTTATTGTGAAACAAGGTTTTATATGTATAAACATCTCCTCTTCATATAGATTCTACCATACATTTTGAATTCTGAGTATATTGAAGTACATTTTTCTTGGTTTTCAGCGCCAACCCCTTACACCACTTCCTTTTTTCCAATAGTGGCCGCTTTGTGACAAGGGTATTACTACCCTGTTCAATGTCAGCAGCCAGTCAGGGAAGGCCCAGACTGTCAGAAGGCATCCTACAGACCATGTAGAAGAGTTAGAGCTGATTTTTGTTGAAACATAACGTGACAGTAAAAATACTGGTGGCTGACATACAGAATTGTGGTAAATTATCAGCCAACATAAAGTTAATAGCATACTCCTGTCAGACTTGGTTTTGTCTGTGTCCCCGGAGGGGGCGCTAGTGGGTCAGTGGAGGTGGATGGGAGAAAACGAGGAGGCTGGATTATGTTTCTGCGCATGAGCGCAATGATATTTATTAAACAGATGGTTCACAAAACGGCAGCAGAAAATAACAGTAGGAAATGCAAATGTCAATTGTACAGCGTGGCAGCTGAAAGTCTATGGTAACAGAATGAATGGTGACTGATGAAATGATAACCGGTAGTAATGATAACAGATGAGTGATAACTTGACAGAGAATATTCTGGTATGGGAACCAGAGCAGATTAAAACATGGAACCAGCAGAGATGGTGTTGTATGGCAAACCTGGTAGCAGAAGCAGGAGTCTGACTCACAGTGCAGGTAATGAGGCACTGGCAGCAAGCAAGCTGTATCACAGGTGGAGAGATGGAACACACCTGGAGTCAGTCTCTACTGCTAGGCTGAAGCACACAGAGATGGTGGTGAGTGTGAAGCCTGTAGATGGAAGCAGGTATTGCTGGGGCTTGTAGTTCCACGGAGCTGTGAGAAGTAACCAGGAGTACAGAGTCTCAGGTAGAAAGCCAGGAACACCGAACAGCAGGTAGGTATCCAGGTACACGGAGGAAACAGGAACCAGATCCTTACACATGAGTCGCAGGAGTGACACAAAGTTCAGGATGCCTGCAGACTGATCCTGCAGCTTCATATATACCCCTTGTTAAACAGTCATTGGTGGAGTGAGGAAAAGTGGGTGCGGCCAAGCACCGGATTGGCCGCCGTATGCTGACAGCTGGAGGCTGTCATGGCGGCGCCCATGCCGCGGCCTAGCGGGAACGCGGCGTGCTACACGCCCGCTATCACAGGAGCGCTCCCAGGCCCAGGATGGCGTCTGATGGCAGAGACGCGGATGACAGATGAACGCAGGGACCCAGGACGGAGTCCGCAGCGGCGGACAGATGTCAGCTTGGTGAGTCGATTCCTGACAACTCCCTTGAAAGTCCCAGTTCTCATGGAATAGTCTGTATTTCCAGCTACCTACCAAGGTGTGATCTTGCTGTAAATGTATGTTGGCTGGAAGAATCAGGGATCTACAGTACTTACAGTAGGTGGATAAAAGTTATCATTTGACACTTTTTTCAATTAAAATTTTTATAAGGTTACCTTAAAATAATCCACAAAAAGTCCCAACTATCCATCTATTTCCCCGTGACATCTGCTCTCAACCTATCCTTATCTTTATGTAAAATAAAAATAATAATGGGATAATAAAATATTATTACTGTGATCTGTATGTGCCTATTGTCTAGCACCCTCTGCCATGTATAATAGTAGCGGTGCTCCCAGCGTCTTCTCAGCCAGATGCACCGCTAGTAATATACAATACAGCAGGCAGTGCTGCACTGCTGCCTGCCTTTCCTTTGTGCTGAGCTCTTCATTCCCCAGGCCAGCTCACTGCATTCCAGGCCCACAGCGCCCTGTGCTGAGGAGCAGTTCTGTAAGTGTTGGGAACCAAAGGCACCAGAGAGTAGAAACAGAGACAGCCAGACACACAGACAGCTGGTTACAGGAGTCACAGCAAAGCAGTCATGTATCCCTGTCCAGTCAAGAACTGGGAGGGTAGAAAATGTGTGGCTTAAGGGCACTTCTAAAGTGTGGCATAGTGTGTAAGGGCACTACTACCACATATCACAATGTTAAGTGTCACTACTAATGAGTGGGATAATGTGTATAAGGGCACTACTAATGTGTCATAATACATATAAGGACATAACTGATGTATGGCATATAGCGTATAAGGACAATACTAATGTGTGGCATAGTGTATAAGGGCACTACTAATGTGTGGCATAATGTGTATAAGGGCACTATTAATGTGTGGCATAGTGTGAATAAGGACACAACTAATGCGTGGCATAGTGTATAAGGTCACTACTAATGTGTGGCATAATTTGTATAAGGGCACTACTAAAGTGAGGCATATCATGTATTGGACATTACAGTGTGGCATTGTGTATTTTAAGGGCACTACTACTGTGTGGCATTATGGGTATAGAGGCACTACTACTGTGTTGCATATCATGAATAAGGGCTCTACTATTTAGCATAATGTGCATAAGGGGTACTTTTGTGTGGCATAATTTGAATAATGAATACTACTGTGCGATGCAATGTGAATAAGGTTGAACTACTGTGCACCGGGCAGCAAAATGCCTAGTTACAGCTCTGGACTGACAGAACTACACACATATCATAAATTCATCTGAAGCTTTTTAATCATACAGTAAACTGTAAAAACTGGTTAATTACTTTATATGTTGTTCAGGTCTTAACATAAAGACGGTCAGCTCCGAGTTGCACATTGCAGCAGATGCTTCTTTTGCCATAGTTGTCTGCGAATAATTGCTATTGCTAATAAAAGCTTTTCTCTTGATGAGCAGGCATGCATCTAAATGTGTATGGACAGACATTCAGTGTCCATAAGCAGTAACACAGCTTGGTGTCTTGTTACACACCATCATCAGTCGCACCTTTGGGGCTTTCCCCAGCCCTATAGCAGGTGTAGATTTTCCATCTGAGTATGGCCTCCTATGTGAGAGGTTAAGCATCTGTGTATGCAACCACTTCAAAGACATAGCTGTGACACTCACATAACATGCACATAAGACAGTCCATCTCTGACCATCTGAATAAACACCCTGTCCCTGTCCAAGAACACCTATTACATCTTCTATATGCTTCTGCAAGTGTGCTTCTTAAAATCACTACTGCGGCCCTGTATACACACAAACAAGATGCATGTGTGCTATTTAGATGCAAGCTAAGTAAAATAAATTGCTCAGTTGCACAAATCCAACATCAACACAGCATGCAACTCATAACTACGCACTTAGGGGGTCATTCCGAGTTGATCGCTAGCTGCTTTCGTTCGCTGTGCAGCGATCAGGCAAAAGAACGGCACTTTTGCGCATGCGTATGTGCCACAATGCGCACGCGCGTCGTACTATTAAAATGAACAATGTAGTTTTGCACAAGGACTAGCAAAGCTTTTCAGTTGCACTGCTGCCCGCAGAGTGATTGACAGACAGAGGGCGTTTCTGGGTGTCAACTGACCGTTTTCAGGGACTGTTCGGAAAAATGCAGGCGTGCCAGGAAAAATGCAGGCATGGCTGGGCGAATGCAGGGCGTGTTCATGATGTCAAAACAGGAACTGAACAGTCTGAAGTGATCACAAGCGCTGAGTAGGTCTGAAGCTACTCTGAAACTGCACAAAATTATTTTGTAGCTGCTCTGCGATACTTTCATTCGCACTTCTGCTAAGCTAAAATACACTGCCAGAGGGAGGCGGCATTGCGTTTGCACGGCTGTTAAAAACTGCTAGCGAGCAATCAACTCAGAATGACCCCTTTAATTCTCTCTGTGAGTTGCAATGAATAAAACTGCATCAAAGTTAATAAGATCACTCACTGGAGATCTTTTCTGGGATGCCCAGTGATCAATAATAAACCCTTCTTCAGTTAGAACTTGTCTGACAAAGTTCTCATCATATTTGAACATATGTAACTTGTCCTGCCCAACCATCATATAAGTTGTATTTAGAAGCCCAAGTATTATCAGGTTTCCTTTAGGTTTCAGTAGCTTCACAATTTTCCTGAAATTCTTTCTATAATCATCTTGGTCTTTGCTGATGAGTTCCAGCAGCCACGCAGTTATCACACAGTCTGCTGGTGGTAGCACCTCCGGGTCTGTCAGATTTTCTTTTTCAAAGTCACATTTCTTGATGTCTGCAATTGCTGTCTTCAACGTTATATCATCACACTGAAGCAGGTCACTGAAATATACAATAACAATAATGTTAATTTGGATGTGTTACTAGCTACAGAATGCATCCACATGACAAATAATATATTGTTTTGTGCCATGGGATGTTTTATGGATATTCAGTGGGTAAGAAGGTAAAATTTAGGGAGGCAATATCTGTTTTCTGTGAGGGTTCCTTGAAGTGAGTTGGGTACGGGATCCTGACAGTCAGGAAGCTGATGATCAGAATACAGCGGCATCCAGATGGGCAGAATCCCCAAATCCTGACACTTTTTGGAAGATAAGCTAACCCACCTTTTATGCTCCCCCTAACCCTAATTCTCCATTCCTGCAGCCTAGCCCTAACCCTCCACTTAGTGCCTATCCCTAACCTACTCCCACAGTCTAGTCCTAACCCTCCTCTCCTGCAGCCTATCCCTAAACCTTACCCTAGTGCACAGGTTCTCAAACTCAGTCCTCAGGACCCCACACAGTCCATGTTTTGCAGGTCACCTGTAGATTTTTAAAATGTGACAGTTGGTGATAACACAGTGCAGTTGCTGGGTGACATGGAAAACGTGAACCGTGTGGGGTCCTGAGGACCGAGTTTGAGAACCACTGCCCTAGTGTCTAAACCTAACCTCCTCCCACAGTCTAAACTTAACCCTCTATTCTTAAATCAGGATTCTCATTGGTTTTGGGATTCCGGCATCACAAACGTCGGGATGCCAACTACATCTCCTTGAAGGTGGTGGTGATTGGGTTTTATTCTCTACTTTCAATGAGATAAACCTTTCATCTTCTGTGTGCATTTTATATAGCAGTAGCGGCCATTGGGTACTGTTTTCTGTTACACTAAGCTTCTTACAACTTTTTCTATTGCTCAGACTTTTTCTCTGTGTTTTGGGTTTCATTGTTATTTATCATGTTTTGTTTTTGGCAAAACCACCCTCAACTGTTTTGGTTTGGATTCTGTTTTTGGTTTGGTTAAAAAATGATTAAAACATTTCTAATTATTAATAAAAATTAATAAAAAAAAAAGGTTACAATCATATAATGTTTGCAATCCAAAACCAGAAATTTGGATTTTAAATCCGAATTCCAAACTGCGGGAAGATCCAAACTGAGACTTGATTCAGATCAGATCTCCTTGGGAGATCCAGACCTGGTTTTGGTTCAGATTCACAAAAGTTATCTGGATTTGGATTTCTGAAGAACTGAACAGCACATCTCTACAGATAGATATAAATTATAAAGCAGAGATTTAGACTGAACATGATCAGAGCATCAGATATCTTCATACCTTAACCTCTTTCATACAGTACAAGGAGGACATTTGGGATTTCTGAGCATTTGTGACACTTGTGGGTTAGTGGGAGAATTTAGTGGCATGTACAATTATGATTGGCATGTGGAGGCATTTGTGCCCAATGGTGATTTTAGGACATGTCGGGAAATTTTAGGGTGAGTGTAGTGTCTGAGTGGCATATGGAAGATATAGAAGCATATGGCTATATATTCAAATGCAAGTGTCTTATATGGTGTAGGAATTCATCAGGGAATTGTTTTTATATTTTATTTCTGAGATTAAGTGCAATAACTGGCCAAAATTAAGGATAGACCACAGCACCTGCAAAGTGTACATGGTGCTCATTCCATTTTTACAAGAACACATCATTTTAGACTAAACTACTGTAAACCAATGAATTTTCAATAGAGAAATGTGTTGTTAGTTATATTGCCAAATTGTACTCATAGTTGGACTGGCCCACAGGGGTACATGGGAAACCCATGGTGGGCCTCACTACCTAGGGCCTTGCCAACTCTTCCAGGGATCAGGTTCCAGATTGTGCAGTTTAATTATACCTTAGACATATGTTACCTTACACTGCACAGGACTATGGTATATTTTACAGGGCTTTGGTGTATTTCCTCTCCTGCCCCTCAGTATGCCTCCGATGGGGGTCATCTCAAATGTTACTCTGATTTGTGAGCCAATCAAAGCTTGCAATCTGGCAGCCAATCAGGAGCTGCTGCTGCCGGTCCATGAGCTATGATTAGCTGGTGGTCAGCTTCAAATTTAAAAATGCTGCATGTCCTTAAAAACCTGTTGCCCTGTGAGGTCACTCCAGTCAAACATACCTGGTGCCAGCCCTGAGGCCAGGCATTCCCATCCTCAGTCCTCAAGACGGACTAACAGATGCCGGCCGATCTCTGACTTTTTTAACCACTTGCCTGGCATGGTCACATCAGATGGCAATAGGGGAATGTTCAAGGAGATGGAAAGGAAAGAAGGTAAGCTGGATGAACACAGTGACAATACAGATTGCAAGATGGCAGAAAGATCAGTTAGATATGAAGCACTAGCATTTGGCTGGCATTTCAGTTGTTTTTATCTGAAACATTAGAAGAACTAGACTAATGTCAGGTACAGTTCAAACTTTATCAAGGAATTTTTTTACCAAGTGGTAAAGAGGAATCAGGCGCTAATGGATGTTGCGTTTCCAATGCTGCTGCTAAAAAAAATTGGGGTAGTCAAACCCAAAAATACATACATATATACAAACACAATAGCAGCTCTACCGGATTAATTAATTAATGAATAAGAAGGATTGAGTGACAAAAACTGATCACAATTTAATTAGACATATTGTTAAAACACATTAAAAACCATAACATGGCCACTAGTTCAATATACACAATTAATCGAATAGCTGCCTATCTAGTGTAGTCCGTTCCTATTTAAAGTGGACTGGTAGAGAATTGGGTGAAAAGACTGGAGGCGGACCAAAGATGCAGTCCCACATAGGTTATTACCACATTAAGCCGCTGGAGGTGTAGCCCTTGAGAGTGTCTCTTTGATATACTCAAACCCAAGCAAGGTTTTTTAGGGGTCCTCACTGCAATGCGGTATCCTCCTGACGTGGAGAAGATTGATGGTACTCCAGATGGATTTGTTCACCTCGATTTCTCTGCAAGGTTTAGGATCCAGTCCTGGTCCGGGCACACAAAGGCAGCAATAATTCCAATGGATAGTGGCCAAGCAAGCCTACTGACGCGTTTCGCTGCAGGCACTGCAGCTTTTTCAAAGGTGGTTTGGGCAAGTAAACTATCTGGGTATTTATACCCTTAGTGATTGGTATCAAATCATCAGCTGTTCACTCAATCCTTCTAATCAATGCAAATAATACACAAAACACTTATCCTTAACTAATTAGCAAACTAATATAAAATCCTAAGACAGACTCAGTTATTAAAATAACCTTTTACAATGAATTCTAGCTTAAAAAAACATTTTTTCTTCGTTCAGAATATATAAACACTTAAACTGCTTCCAGGTTAAGGGGGACATGTGACTACATTGAAATGTCTCCATTTATGGCAACCAATTCAAAAAATGAGTAAAAAGAGGCATACACATATAGATACTATTCTTCTTTTACTTCTGGAGGAGTCAAAAACATAAGAAAATATACAATCACAGACTGTTTCTATTATCCCGGACGGTCAGTCTATCACTTCCGTGATCAGAAGTCAGATGATTTCTCCATTCAGTGGAACGCATACTCGTTCCGCTGCTTAGCAACAGAACAGTGACTTCACCCTCAGTCTCGCGTCTCTCCGATCACGTGACCACATTGATCACATGGACATGTGACGCAGGGGCGCTACTGAGCGTGAAGCTCATGGCATTACGGTGTACTCCCGTTATCATAGGAACCCACGGCCAATGGCAGCATCGCTGGACTTATACTGCAGCCCTTTATTCAAATAGTCCCATTCTAGATGTTCGCATTCTCTCGACCTTCTGTAAGATCTGGTTGTTAAATTATTTCTAATTCACTGTATTCTTAGTAAGTTTATCCAAGATGCCATAACCCCATTGAAAAGATAAATGGGGCAATTAAGAAACGTTAATATTCTGTATATGTTCATATGAACTATAATTATTTTCACAAACATTACAAAATTACATATCCCCTAATCAAACCACCCTTTTCACATATGGGAAATGGTACTGATCAGAAAAAAAAGGTAGGGAGGGAAGGAAAGGTGGAATAGACAAGGATACAAAAAACCTTTATATAATAGGTAGTCCACTAGGGCTGATGGTAATCATGATCTAATAATATCCCTAGTAATTTTTCAAATAATTGTGAGACACATAGTCATTATGCCATGTATCTCCCTAATATTATATAGCTGTCTCAGGGAGTTTGCAGGGAGAACTCAATACAAACATATATCCGGCTCCAACCACATCTCTATCTACATCTGGATAAATCTAATGTCCAATCCTGACCAGTCGTGAATCAGATCACAGTGTTTAATTCTACCGACTCGTTTAGACCCTCTGGGTAAATACTGTTCATCTGGTACATCCAGAAAACTTCCTGCCTACATAGTCTTCTAAATCTGTTTCCCTTACGAATAGTTTGGGCTACAGATTCAAGACCTATCAGTTTCAGACATTTAGGATCCCCGTTATGGGCCTCAGCATAGTGTTTTGAGACACAATGTGTCTGGATACGTTTAATGATATTCCTCCTATGTTCAAGGAATCTTACTCTCAGAGTTCTGGTGGTACGTCCTACATATTTTTTGTCACATCCACACGCTAGCATGTAAATGACATATGATGTGTCACAATTGATGAAACTCTTTATTTCTAGTGATCTCTCTGTCTTCTCTGAATTAATTCTCTTTATCCGATTTTGTATATGATTGCATGTTATACATTTATTTTCCCCACATCTATAGCACCCCTTGATTTTATCTTGATGATCTTTTAACCAGTCACTACCAGTTTCTCCCTCACTTCTGGACACTTTCACAGGCTTCAAATGACTAGGTGCTAATAAGTTTCTGAGAGATTTATTCTTGCGGAAAATTAATCTCGGTTTAGGGGTTAGTACTGAACAAAGTTGTGGGTCTTGTTTAAGGATACTGTAATTTTTTGAGACAATTTCCCTAATTTCAGAGTGACAATTATTAAAAGTCGAGATAAACGCTACTTCCTCCCTTTTCAGTATATCCATTCCTTTATTTATTTTTGGTGATAGCAGAGTCTCTCTTTCTTTATTTCTGACTTCCTCTACAGCTGAATTTATAAGTGGTAAAGGATATCCTCTATTACGAAAAGCATTGCACATAGTTTTAGCTTGATCGTCAAAGGAGGCAAGATCTGAGCAATTCCTTCTGAGTCTTAACAACTGACTCTTCGGGATGCTCTTCTTCCATGGTGTATAGTGACTACTTTTGAAATGCAAATATGCATCTGTTCCCACCTCCTTCATAAAATTGGTAGTGAAAATTTTGTTATCCCTGACCTCCAAGGAGATATCCAGAAAGTTCATCTTACGTGGGTGAAACGTGTGAGTAAAGTATAAATTAAAAGAATTAAAGTTCAAGTGTGTGACAAATTATAAAACTGATGTGTCATCCCCATCCCAAATAATAAATAAATCATCAATATAACGGCCATAGAGAACCAGGTTCGCGCCAAAGCCGCTACCCCACACGAGCTGGTCTTCGACCTCGCCCATGTAGAGGTTGGCATAACTGGGCACGAACCTGGTTCCCATGGCCGTTCCCATCACCTGCAAATAAAAAATGTCCAAAAATAAAAAATAATTGTGATGTAATATAAATCTGAGGGAATCCACAAAGACTTGTTGGTGTATCTCACTAAGGTCACCATCCTCAGCAAGCCTCTTTGCTATTACATTAACATCTAAATCGTGCGGAATATTAGTGTATAGACTTTGTACATCTAGCGTAAGGAACCCATAAGAGTCTCTCCACTCGATGTCTTTAATTAAATTAAAAAAATGTGTTGTATCCTTAACATGTGACTTAAGCATGGATACTCGTGGCTGTAAAAAAATATCAACATAATGTGAAAGGTTAGAGGTGAGGGAACCTACACCAGAAATTATAGGACGCCCAGGTGGTGAAGTGAGTGATTTGTGGATTTTAGGGAGGTGGTAATAAATGGGGACTGTTGGATGTGCATTATACAGAAACCTAAATTCCTCCTTGGAGATCAGATCATTACACAAGGCCTCATCTAAAAGATGATGAAGCTCTTAAAGAAAGTCAGAAGTGGGGTCCCTAACTAAAACCCTATAGAAATCACAATTCTGAAGCTGCCTCTTTGCTTCGTTGATATAGTCAGATCTATCTTGTATGATGAGTCCCCCCCCTTATCTGCTTGCTTGCTTAATCACAATTGAACTATCCTTAGTTAGTCTTCGCACTGCCTGTTTCTCCCATTTATTGAGATTGCTGGTTTTATGTGAAGCAGATGTTTTTGAACATAGGTTCTTGAAATCATCCAAAGTAGTTTTGTAGAAACTATCTACACTTGACCCTTTGGACTTAATGGGGTAAAATTCAGATCTTTTCCTGAACTCACTCTTACCATTCACAGTTCAAACTTTATGATGTTTCTTTGGTAAAGAGAAGTAACTGCTCAAAAGTAGACAATGGAAAGGATAGTAGGTCTCAGCATACACAGTAGATCACAACAAAGTGTGTCTCAAAAAATTGTACACTATGAGAACAGTACCCTGAGACATTTCTTTATTGTCAATAGTATTACCAAGGCTGGGAGTTGGCATATTTCAAGCATGAAGAAGGTCCCTATGGTGAGATCAGAAGATGTAAATTTGGGATGGAAGTGGAATGATTTTCCAGTACTTTGAAGCTGCAACCAAGGCCATGGAATGCATTCACAGAGGAATCTATTCACAGAGGAATCTAAGGTTGCTTTTAAGGCTTATGGGCTGTAACAGAGATTTAATGCTCATGAAGAGGCACTTCTGGGATCTTCTTGTGCCATGGGGATGGAGGACCCTTGAAAATACTTTTCTGATGCTATAAGTTTCAGACATATTATTTAAACCAACAGAGTATTTATGATATTATGAAATACTAAAACAAACAGGGAAACAGTTCTTTGAAGATTCTATCCTTTCTTCATATTCTGGTTCTCACTAATGAAGAATGCTGCATCCTACATGCAAAAGTAGAAGCCAGCACGTTAATCAATCTGACATATTAGTACAGGGATGTTCATTTATTGACCACAAGAGGTCAATAAACAGCCAAAATAATGATTTTCTCGTACTGTAGCCTGGTTGGGTATATAAGGCTCCTTTTGTTTAATTCATGTCTAGATGTCATGATGATCAAATTAATTTCTCTCTCTAAGGAGTTTACATTTTTTTCCTACTGTACTTCAGGAGAGCAAAGAAGAATCCTTATGGATTTAGCTTCTACCCAGTAGGCAACACTATCTATATATGGCACTGCCTAATAGAAGCCTATGGGCTTCTTTTTCGCATTGGTCACTGAGAGGGATCCAATCAGTGGCAGCGCCATAGTTAGGGCTGCAGCGCAATTCAGAATTCAAATAGGGGAGCAACACCAATTGCCAGTGAGTCCTGGTCAGCGATGTTTGGCAGCGTTTGGGGTGGCAGTTAGTGTGGCTCCCTAATTTGAATTTTGGACTACACTGCAGCCCCACCTCTGAAGTCGCCACTGGATCCAACAGAATCAGGAGGTGCATTTCCATAAGACCCAGAAGTACAAAAGAGAAAATATTTGTCCTGTGAAATATTAAAAGCAGATAGGTTGAAAAATGTGCAAAAAGTAAGAACTTGTGATAAAAGCTTGCACTGTGTTGTGCATGATACAATTCATTATCAGAATTTAACCCAATAAATTATTTTTGTTCAAGACATTTAGGGGCAGATGTCTTAAGCCTGGAGAAGGCATAAAGAAGCGATAAAGCGGTGACAAGTGCAAGGTGATAATGCACCAGCCAATCACCTTCTATCTGTTAATTTACATATTGGAGCTGATTGGCTGATGCGTTATCACCTTGCACTTATCACTGCTTTATCACTTCTTTATGTCTTCTCCAGGCTTAATACATCTGCCAATCAATAGAAAAAAAGTAAAAGGATAGATCAAAGGCGATAACACAATCATAAAATTTGATATACGTCACATGTTCTATTGTCCCTTCTGGCAATCACTGTCTCAAATGTCTCATAATATCCAGGTAGTGATTTTCTATCACTTTTTGTTCATCTTGTTTTCTCTATGGAATACCCTTTTGGAGTATGTCTAACATGACAGTACTGGCATAAAACCGGATTATGCCACTTTTTGTCCATTACTTCTGACCTGCATGTTTTTGTACAAACCAGAAAGTGGAAACTACATAGAAAAACATCTTATTGCTGTTTTTATGAACTTTTAATAAAAACGTTTTGGATTATCGTGGATGTTATCCTGACTTGAAAGATACCTTTATACGTGGGAACAATCCCCCTCCAAAAGTGAGTGGGGTACGTTTTTTGAAATAGCTCCTTTCCTGCCTTATAATACGGTGGATACAGTATTAAAAGATACCTTTATATACCTGTCCCTACTTATCTTGATGTGAGTTTTGGTACGTCCAATAATACCTGCAGAGCGGTGGCGAGATACTATCCTTATCTACTATCAAATTGGGCTTTGGCACTTTAGGCCTCCTTTTCTGGACACTCAAAGGCTATTTTTATCAGTGTTTTAAGCAATATTACCCATAGATTGTATTATCTCTTTTTTTCATGTTTGACATCTGGATATTATGAGACTTTTGAGACAGTGATTGCCCGAAGGGCCAACAGAACATGTGACGTATATCAAATTTTATGATTGTGTTATCGCCTTTGATCTATCCTTTTACTTTTTTTCTATTGATTGTCATTTTTGATCTGTTATTTGGACAGATCTGTTGAGGATCTAGATTGGGCTGACAACTTTGCGCCAGGAATTTACACTGTTGTATTTTTAATACATCTGCCCCTCAGTGTAACCTGGGTGTCAATCTTACATCAAATGTTAACACTGTTCTGTGTTTTATATATTTGGTTAATAAACCTAATAAAGGATTGGTTGTACTGGATCCTTTTCTCTCATCAATAAATTAGTCCCATAAATCCTGGCAGGAAAGTTCTTAATTCTCTATACAGAGGGGACCTTCAACAGATGTATTTAATGTCATACTTAGGAGTAACAACTTTTTAAAGACCTAGGTGGAGTGTACACCTGTACTTCTAGTAGTGGGTTAATGTATTCTGAGTGACTCACTGTTCTCCAATGTGCCAGAAAGTATGGGCACTGTATGGCAATAATATGTTTCCAGTCTTATAGGACTCATATGGTGTTCCACTCTTGCAGGTTGGTGCTATGATCAAACTACAGTACCTGCAAATGGTTCCAAATATAAATACATAGGCAATGGGATGAAATTGAGTCTAAGATGGCTGTAGGTGCGGGATGCCGACCGATCTCTGACTTTTCTTTAAAGGGGCCATCACTTACAAGGCAAAACCATACCTTATAAGTGATTGCCCCTTTAAAAAAAATATTACATCGGCCACCATCCCGCTCCTCCAGCGTTCTCGGACTTTACTACATCCCGCCTATATTCTGGTATTTTCTTAATTAAAAGACATACAGTAAATAATAGTTATTGTTTGCTGCTTCAGATGGGATAATGTGGATTTATGGTTGTGTCCTTATAATCTTACAATCAAGTCCACAATTCCAACACACATGGTGTAGATATTGTACCATCACCCATATAAATGTTTCCTAGATCAGTGTTTATTAAATCACCACATGGGTCTGATACGCTGCATTCAAATATAATCTTCGAGGGGTCTGGGACTAAGGATCGACAGCACAAAGGTCGACACACTTTAGGTCGACGCCAATTGGTCGACACACCTTAGGTCGACATGGACAAAAGGTCGACATGGTCAAAAGGTCGACAGGAACAAGGTCGGCATGGAAAAAGGTCGACATGAGTTTATGTTTTTTTGGTGTTGTTTTCTTCGTAGAGTGACCGGGAACCCCAATTAGTGCACCGCGTCCCCTCGCATGGCTCGCTTCGCTCGCCATGCTTCGGGCATGGTGCCTTCGCTCCGCTACTGCTTCGCTCGGCACACTTTACCGTTCCAATCGTAGTCCACGTGGATCGTTAAGTATGAAAAGGTTCAAAAAAAGAAAAAAATTGTGAAAAACTCATGTCGACCTTTTTCCATGTCGACCTTGTTCCTGTCGACCTTTTGACCATGTCGACCTTTTGTCCATGTCGACCTAAGGTGTGTCGACCAATTGGCGTCGACCTAAAGTGTGTCGACCTTTGTGCTGTCGACCTGGAGTCCGGATACCATCTTCGAGTGGTAATATGAGACCGTTTGTAGTCCAACACGTTGCAATATAATGTCTGCTTGTTGGAGATGTCACAAACTATAGTACAAGCAGACAATGAATGATGCTGTACAGATGTATCCAGCTACATCCCCATCACAGCGGGCCTTGTGAGGCCAATAAATATACATCTGAGATGCAGACCTTGGCCTGGTCACTCCTGGAAAACGCGGGCGACATCCCCCCATTTCCGGAGATGCTGGCCATCTCCACCCCCGAAAGCCTCTGCCTGTCAATCAGGCAGAGGCTGTTGTAACATTGCAAGCCATACACAGGACCTGCACTTCATCCAATATGCAATGCTTGATACATCCTGGCCTAAAACAGTAGAGGGTTTAGTAATATTAGCTAAGCATGCTGAACTACATATAACAGCAGACCCTGGCATGTACTGTACAACTGGGGGTATTTTGTGTGTGGAGCATTTGGAAAAGTTTAGTGTGTACTAACACTGAGGTTACTCCTGATAGATGATTGGGTAGATACGTTACCTGTTTCCTTTAAGGCCTGTAAAATATTCAAATATGTGTGACCAATCAAACTCTCCTGTACATTTGTTAATCCATCGGTTCAGTTCCATGATGCATTTCTCAGCGCACTTTAGCACACAGATCTGTTTGAAATAGTGACTCGCTGAATAGAGATGATGAATGAAGGCTCCATTACTGATGTCAATCAAACGGTTTCCCTTAATGTGACCTGCAGGAAAAGATTACAGAGATAGCAAAGTTCAAATGCAATGTTACAGGTAAGCACCTCCTGTTAAAGTGTTGAATGAGGACTCTAAAAACTTATTTGAGCAGCATTTCCAGATGTTTCTGTGTTTATGGTTATTCCTTTTCTATTGCTATCCATTAAGGTTTGATGTCAAATTCACCATCCCAAATTTTTTTTATTTTTTAAAACACTTTTTGCTTTATTGAAGCATAAATGATGTACAGAAGTTTTATCCGCATAGAATCAGTCAATGACAGTAGAAGAAAACGTAGGTATATTATAACGAATCATGGGGGTCATTCCTACTTGATCGCACGCAGGCTATTTTTAGCACTGCTGCCACCAGGTAATCGCCACCTACAGGGGAGGGGATTAGGACTGTGCAGGGCTGCAATCGGTTGTGCAGAGAGCTGCACAAACAAAAAATTTGTGCAGTCTCTGCAAAGCTCTGGAGTTATTCACCCACTGCGATGATCCGGCAATGACCTGACGTCAGGAACCCTCCTCTTCAACGGCCGACCATGCCTGTGTTTTTCCGTACACTCCTTAGAAAATGATGAGTTGCCGCACAGGTCCGCCTTCGTCCTGTCATTCTTCTTGCATTTGCTCCTGCGAACGCTTTCTTCTGTTTCCTCGTTGCTGCCTGGCGATAGCCGTTGCCAGGCAATGACGGACCAGCACAGTGCCACCCATGCGCAGGCGCAGTTCTGACCCATTTTCATGGCTGGGTTGGTACAGGGGATATGACACAAGACATAGCAGATCACAAAACATATAGAAATTAGAGATGAGCGACAGGCACTTTTTTCGTGTTTTGTGTTTTGGTTTTGGTTCTGGTTTCATGCTAATGTTTTGGATCTGGATTAGTTTTGCCAAAACCACCCTTTCGTGTTTTGGTTTTGGATCTGGATTAATTTTTTGGGGAAAAACAGCTAAAATCACAGAATTTGGTGGGTAATTGTGATCCTACGGTACTGTTAACCTCAATAACAATAATTTCCACTCATTTCCAGTCTATTATGAACACCTCACAATATTGTTTTTAGGCCAAAAGATTGAACCGAGTGTGCGGCACAAACACCTGGCCCATCTAGGAGTGGCACGGCAGTGTCAGACAGGATGGCAGATTTAAAAAAAAGGCCCCAAACAGCACATCATGCAAAGAAGTAAAAGAGGTGGAATGAGATACCTGTATGACTAAGCTAAGCAACACAAGTGTGCGGCACAAACACCTGGCCCATCTAGGAGTGGCACGGTAGTTGCAGACAGGATGGCACTTAAAAAAACTAGGCCCCAAACAGCACATCATTGAAAGAAGTAAATGAGGTGCAATGAAGTAGCTGTATGACTAAGCTAAGTGACATGAGTGTGCGGCACAAACACCTGGCCCATTTAGGAGTGGCATTATAGTGGCAGACAGGATGGCAGATATAAAAAATAGGCCACAAACAGCACATCATGCACACATCACAGGTTTTCAATCCAAACAAATGGCTTCAACCAGTTTTATGAGCAGACCCCGGGGATGCTACAAATGTTTAAAATGCACCACTTGTGCTCATATGATCACAGGAACACGGTACAAACACCCGCACAGTGATCGCATGTACCCCCTAAGGCAGGTCCTCACATGCACGTTGACCCATATCGTGGATGTGATAACATGCCCCTGTAAGGTATACTACATGGGAAAGACGAGCAGATCCCTTAGGGAGAGAATGGCCTTGCATAGGTCAGCCATTAAGCAGACCCTGGCAGGGAAAGGTGCAGACCAACCAGTAGGCCAAACACTTTGCTGAAAAAGGCCATGCCATGGTGGACCTCAAACAATTCATCATTGACCATTTCCCGAAAAGCATTAGAGGTGGCAACCGGGAAGTAAAATTATTGCGTCTGGAAGCAAAGTGGATATATGAACTGGACACTATTAACCCTCAAGGCCTCAATGAAATCATGCCGTGGAATGTCTTTTAACCGGGGGGATATTGTTGTATTTGAGGTAGTGTTCCTATACACGGGGACAGTGTCGAGCACACAGCCATGGTACCGTAAAACAGCCATGACTAGGAGAGGTCACCCCTGATAACAATACAGTGAACATTACAGTGGACTAACAGGCGGTATTTAAAGTACATTGTATATAGTTTATACTATAATAGGTTACGTACAGATAGAGAATCTCTTACTTTGGCACAGGCACTTTTAACTTAGCACTTTAAGATCATAGGTACGTTGCACTTTTGGTAAGCTTAGCAGAATACACAGCTGGTATATAGCATGCTGCACTCTAGTATCATTTATTTTCATCATTATCACGGTTTTTTTTAATATTTAATTTTTTTTAGCATGGGTGGGTATTTTAAGGACTCCCATTCTGCATTTTGGTAGCTCCACACTTTGACCACACACACTATTGACTTGTCACTCATTATGGGTGAACCCAGTAGATTTTATGCACCAGGCACTCTGTGAGAAGGTGTTCTTTCACATGTATTGACACTGTAGACACTTTATTTCAAAGAGATTCCATGATGTTGTTTTAGTCGATTATCATAATTATGCAATATGTTTTCTATTTCTATTACTGACCTGTGACGTTTATCACTGTTGGTTTTTACTGGCCTGCACATTTTGTCATTCCACATATTTGTGGAATATTTTATTTATTGTATAGGCATTACAAATACACTGTAACCGGGGCTCCTTATGTCAAATGGTGATGTGCACACCTGTCCTATTTTTACTCCCTGCCTACCGCCTATGAGAGGCTGATCTTTTCTATATTTCTATATTATGCTGCTATACTACCCACCACTTGATTAGATGTGTGGGTTATCTACAGCATATTAGTGGGATGTGGGTGCTGTAAATCTCTAAAACCTTATGCACTTTTTTCTATTCCAGCACGCTCAGGGGACGGGACGGGCGGCCTGGTTATCATGGTAACCTGACGCGGCGCTCCTGATGACGTGATTGGAAGGCGCTGGGGGCTGGACCGGACACGCCGGGACTCGGGCAGCACGGGGCACAATGGCGAGCTGCTCCTAGGGTATTTAGGTGAGTGTAAATTTTCTATTGTGTTCATGCACCTTGACAAAGAGGCGGCTGAGCCCCGAAATGTTGGAATGATTGCATACTGAAATATATTTGTCACTATCAAGCCGCCAAGTGCCGCAGTGTTTCTTCTTCTGTCCATATATATATATATATATATATATATATATATATATATATATATATATATAAAATAAAGCAGAAAAGACAGGCACTCCACTTTTGCATGTACAGTACCTAGGTGCCCTCCCTGGAATTGTGAATTCCAAACATTCTACACACACGCAGATATAGCTTTTCAACATTTCAGATTCTTTAATATTGCACCTTGGGGGAATAGATGCAATATTAAAGCATCTGAAAACATTGTAAGCTATTTCTGCATTTTTTTTTTAAATGCGTGGAGTGGCGCCAATTAGTAAAGGAGTATACAGTATCTATCAATGTCTCCCTAATCATAACACCTAACCCCAGTACCTTAACCCAAACTGATAAACCAACAATAATATCCTATTCCTAATACCCTAAACCCATCCCCCATATTAACCCTAATACTCTAGCTAAAACTGCTAAAATAATCCTAATACCCTCACCCTAATATCCTATCCCAATCCAGTAACTAACCCTAACCCCTAACCTATCCTGAATACTCTAGTCTCTAACCATAAGAGCAGACTGGATAGACCATAATGCTCTTATCTGCCGTCAACTTCTATGTGAAGAAAATATTCTTTTGTTCTGCACAGACTCACATTTATCAGGAAGTTGCTGTAGAATTTATAAGACGCCGCCTCCGCAAATTTCCACCTGAGGGGCTGGCTATTGAAGGGGGGCGGGGGGAGTGCGCTGAAGAATCGCCTAGGTTGCCGAGAAACCTTGCATCGGCCCTGGTTGCTCCGTATTGTAGTCAGACAAGGCAACAATAATTATGCTACGTATTTAAAAACTAGGTTATGCTTATTCCTGTTTTTAACAATATTTTATTCCACATACAATTCCCGCCAAATGTTATGCTCCAGCCACTGATTGGATATATATTCACTACAATTATATGATGGTGGTTTACTACATAATTATCATAGTGCACTCATAATGTTAATTGAAAAATAATTGTTGCTTATATGGGGAAATAATCCTACACTTGTTGTTTCAGGATCCTCTTCTATAGTAGACCTACACTTCAGTTTATAAATAACCTGGGAGCATTTTGTTACAATGGGGGTTATTCTGAGTTGATTGCAGCAGCAAGTTTGTTAGCAATTGGGCAAAACCATGTGCACTGCTCAGGGCCGTCTTAACAGTAGTGTAGGCCCCTGGGCACAGCAATGCGCTGGGCCCCCTACCAATCCTTCAGAGGTAGGGGTTGCCATCAGCAGCAGCTTTGATGTCCAGCGGGAGGTAGGGGGTGTTCTATCTTCTGCTCAGCATGTAGGACCTGGAGCAGTAATTTCTGCTAATTTCGCCTTTACTGCACAGATGGGGCTAAACTGTAGAAGGGGCATTGGACTGAATGAAGGGGCCCTGGTAGATGACTTCCAGGGTGGTAGGGGGTGTTTAATACGTAGAGAAGGGGTGGATAGTAGAGTGGGCTTAATATTTATTATTTTCTGGTGGGAGGGCAGCTTGCTTGACTGCAGATATCTCAAGTTCCTGAAAATATATTTCTTAGCTTTAAATGGGATAAAAAAAACTAGAGAGTCCCACTTTTCAGATAGTTCTGGGGACTTGGGGTTCAGAGTTCAGTAGCCAGAGAAATTCACCAACGAAAATCAAAAACTGCATATTAGGCGTGTGGAGCTGGAGCAGGGACCATCTGCTTGAAGGCTGATATCTCTGGTTCTGGACATTGTAGAGACAAGCTGCCAGTGTTCACTGAAAGGGGAGAGTCACAACTTTTGGATTATACCATCAGAAAAACTCAAAGTCAGACAGAACCTGAGATATCTGGCTGGGAAGAGCAATTAACAGGCTTGGATGGGGACCACTGGTTTCAAGTCGGATATCTCCGGCTCCCCAGGGCCGATTTTCAAAAATCTGGTACCCCTGGAAAGAGGGGATCCTCAGCTATAAGCCTAGGGCCCTTAAACTCATGGGGCCCATGGGCAAGAGCCCATTGAGCCCATACGAAAAGACGGCCCTGGCACTGCTGGGGGGGGGGGCAGATATAACATATGTAACATTTGCAGAGAGAGTTAGATTTGGGTGTGTTATATTGTTTCTGTGCAGGGTAAATACTGTCTGCTTTATTTTTACACTGCAATTTAGATTTCAGTTTGAATACACCCCACACAAATCTAACTCTCTCTGCACATGTTATATCTGTCCTTCCAGTGCACATGGTTTTGTCCAACTGCTAACAAATTTGCTGTTGCGATCAACTCAGACTTAGGCCCAATGTGGTTAATTTTAGCATTAATTATATCCTAGCTATCCACTCACATAAATAGTTAACAAGTTTGTAACAGTATATTTGATTCCACACAGCCTGTATCAATAATGACAGCTCTCATGTGTCATATTAGGTTACGAAGCTGTCCTTCAGCTTATTGATGCTACAAAATCGTATATTACAATGGGGGTAATTCTGAGTTGATCGCAGCAGGAACTTTGTTAGCAGTTGGGCAAAACCATGTGCACTGCAGGGGAGGCAGATATAACATGTGCAGAGAGAGATAGATTTGGGTGTGGTGAGTTCAATCTGCAATCTAAATTGCAGTGTAGAAATAAAGCAGCCAGTATTTACCCTGCACAGAAACAAAATAACCCACCCAAATCTAACTCTCTCTGCAAATGTTATATCTGCCTCCCCTGCAGTGCACATGGTTTTGCCCAACTGCTAAAAAATTTCCTGCTGCGATCAACTTGGAATTACCCCCAATGTAGCAATATTAGTGCTGTTCTTGTTATAGCCAGCTGCTTACATAAATGTTATACAAGTTTGTGTTGCCTTCAATACCATTTATATTAGTTGCAACTACTTTCATATGAAGTGTTATATCAAGGATTTTAGGGGGTCATTCAGACCTGATCGCAGACTAG
Source organism: Pseudophryne corroboree (assembly GCF_028390025.1). NCBI lineage: Eukaryota > Metazoa > Chordata > Amphibia > Anura > Myobatrachidae > Pseudophryne > Pseudophryne corroboree. Next base: position 332,682,167 of record NC_086453.1, read on the forward strand.
TTTTTTTTCACTGCACTGTGATCAGGTCAGAATTGCGCATGCGTATGTACCACAATGCGCAGGCTCTTCGCACATGTACAAATCGTACCATTGCTGTGCGATGGATTTTATGAAGAATCTATTCGCACAGCCGATTGCAAGGAGATGGACAGGAAGAAGGCATTTGTGGGTGGCAACTGACCATTTTCTGGGAGTGTTTGGAAAAACGCTGGCGTGTCCATGCATTTCCAGGGCAGGTGTCTGACGTCAATTTCGGTCCCAGACAAGCTCAAGTGATTGCATTGGCTGAGTAAGTTCTGGGCAACTCAGAAACTGCACAAAACTTTTTTGTACCACTTGGCTGCACATGCGTTCGCACACTTGCAAAGCAAAAATACACTCCCCTATGGGTGGCAACTATCTGCTCGCAGAACTGCAAAAAAAACCCTAGCGAGCGATCAGGACTGAGGCCCTCATTCCGAGTCGTTCGCTCGGTAAATTTCATCGCATCGCAGTGAATTTCCACTTAGTGCGCGTGCGCAATGTCCGCACTGCGACTGCGCCAAGTAATTTTGCTATGAATGTAGTATTTTTACTCACGGCTTTTTCTTCGCTCCGGCGATCGTAATGTGATTGACAGGAAATGGGTGTTTCTGGGCGGAAACAGGCCGTTTTAAGGGCGTGTGAGAAAAAACGCTACCGTTTCTGGGAAAAACGCGGGAGTGGCTGGAGAAACGGGGGAGTGTCTGGGCGAACGCTGGGTGTGTTTGTGATGTCAAACCAGGAACGACAAGCACTGAACTGATCGCAGATGCCGAGTAAGTCTGAAGCTACTCTGAAACTGCTAAGAAGTTTGTAATCGCAATATTGCGAATACATCGTTCGCAATTTTAAGAAGCTAAGATTCACTCCCAGTAGGCGGCGGCTTAGCGTGAGCAACTCTACTAAAATCGCCTTGCGAGCGAACAACTCGGAATGACCTCCTGAATTAGGCCCTTAGTGAGATAGTGAGCAGGAGTGATAATACATTGAGCTCTTTGTTCATTTAGCTAAGGATAGCAGGTGGATGTGATACATAAAGAAACATATAATTATAGATATAATTAATTCCAAAAATAGGATTTTATTTACCTACTGGTAAATCTTTTCTCGTAGTCCATAAGGGATATTGGGGACAGATTAGTACAATCGGGTACAGACGGGTCCAAAGGAGCCAGTGCACTTTAAATTTCTTCAACTGGGTTTGCTGGCTACTCCCCTCTATGCCTCCTCCTACAGGTCAGTTATAGGTGAAACAGTGCCATAAGGAGAATGACATATTTGAGAGAAGGACGATAATAACAATAAGTGTGGTGAGATTTACACACCAGCACACCAAAACAAAACCAGGCCAGCAATGGATGGCAACATCAACAACAACAGCTGAACAGGTAACATCTACCAGACAACCTGTAGAAAGTGATCGCACAGAGGCGAATGCCCAATATCCCTTATGGACTACGAGAAAAGGATTTACAAGTAGGTATTTAAAATCCTATTTTCTGCAGCATCCATGAGGGATATTGGGGACAGATTAGTACGATGGGGATGTCCTAAAGCTTGCAGAATGGGTGGGAACGTGCGGAGACATCTGCAGCATTGCCTGCCCAAACTGGGTATCCTCTTTGGCCAGGGTATCAAATTTGTAAAACTTCACAGGTAGCAGCTCGGCACAGTTGGAGGGCCGATACTCCATGGACAGCCGCCCAGGAAGACCAGGGGCGGAACTGTGGGAGGCAGTGGAGTCGGCTGCCGCCGGGCTCCTGGCCACAAGGGGGCGCATCTCCTCCACTGTCTCCCGCAGCCTGAGAACTGCGCTGCTATTGCAGATGGAGGAGCTGTGTCAGTGACACGGAAGCTGCCTCCTGTAGAGAGAGATGGCACTGGCTGCAGCTAGGGGGAGCTCCAGAGCACAGCTCCTCCCGGGCCCTTAGTAAGCCAGCCGAGGGAAGCTCAGAACTCTCTGCTCCTCCATGCTCTGGATGATAGCCAAAGGTAGGCACTGTGTGGGGGGTGGGGGAGAGGTGTATTTGGGGGGGAAGTACTGTGTTTTGTGTGTGCTTGTTTTTAAGTGAGGTGTGTGTGTTTTTAAGGAAAGTTGTACATTCAAGTAAAAGAGGCATGTGTGATGTGTGTGTGAGAGTGGCATGTGTGTGAGAGGCATGTATGTGTATGTAAGTGAGAGGCATATGTGTGTGTGTGTGTGTGTGTGTGTGTGTGAGGCATGTGTATGTAAGTGGGAGGCATGTGTATGTAAGTGAGAGGCATGTGTGTGTGTGTGTGTGTGTGTGTGTGTGTGTGTGTGTGTGAGAGGCATGTGTATGTAAGGGGCCCTACACACTAGGCGATGCGCCACCAAGGTGCCCGACGGCCGACGAGCGACCCGGCGGCGGGGGGGCAGTGACGGGGGGAGTGAAGTTTCTTCACTCCCTCCGTCACTCGGCTCCGTAGACTTGCAGGCAAATATGGACGATCTCGTCCATATTGGCCTGCATGCACAGCCGACATGGCCCCAGCGATGAACGAGCGCGGGGCCGCACATCGTTCATCGCTGGGGACTCCACACTGCACGATATGAACGATATCTCGTTCATTAATGAACAAGATCGTTCATATCGTGCAGTGAAATCGCTATGTGTGTAGGGCCTATAAGTGAGAGGCATGTGTATGTAAGTGAGAGGCATGTGTATATGAGAGGCACGTGTATGTGAGAGGCACTTGTGTGAGAGGTGTGTGTAAGTGAGAGGCACGTGTGTGAGAGGTGTGTGTAAGTGAGAGGCATGTGTATGTAAGTGAGAGGCGTGTGTGTTTAAGTGAGACGTGTGTGAGTGTTTAAGTGAATGAGGCGTTTGTGTTTTTTTTAATATATATCTAGTGTTCACGCTAGGTGTCTGCCCCTTTTTTAGACAGCTGAATCCCGCCCTGCCCGTTTTTGTGCGCCCTGCCGCCCCGCCGTTTGCTGCCTGCCGGACCCCTCCACGTCGGCCAGCCGTGCGCCGCCAGACCCGGTACGTACATGAGAGTCCCCCTGGGCTAAATTAACCTTGTAAGTATTTTGCAGCTGTAAACATTAATCTCAGTGCTCTCTACCTGGTGCAATGTATCTCAGTGCTCTCTACCTGGTGCAGTGTGCCTCAGTGCTCTCTACCTGGTGCAGTGTGCCTCAGTGCTCCCTACCTGGTGCAGTGTTCCTGAGTGCTCTCTACCTGGTGTAGTGTGCCTCAGTGCTCTCTACCTGGTGCAGTGTGCCTCAGTGCTCTCTACCTGGTGCAGTGTGCCTCAGTGCTCCCTACCTGGTGCAGTGTGCCTCAGTGCTCCCTACCTGGTGCAGTGTGCCTCAGTGCTCCCTACCTGGTGCAGTGTGCCTGAGTGCTCTCTACCTGGTGCAGTGTGCCTCAGTGCTCTCTACCTGGTGCAGTGTGCCTCAGTGCTCTCTACCTGGTGCAGTGTGCCTCAGTGCTCCCTACCTGGTGCAGTGTGCCTCAGTGCTCCCTACCTGGTGCAGTGTGCCTCAGTGCTCCCTACCTGGTGCAGTGTGCCTGAGTGCTCTCTACCTGGTGCAGTGTGCCTCAGTGCTCTCTACCTGGTGCAGTGTGCCTCAGTGCTCTCTACCTGGTGCAGTGTGCCTCAGTGCTCTCTACCTGGTGCAGTGTGCCTCAGTGCTCTTTACCTGGTGCAGTGTGCCTCAGTGCTCTCTGCCTGGTGCAGTGTGCCTCAGTGCTCTCTACCTGGTGCAGTGTGCCTCAGTGCTCTCTACCTGGTGCAGTGTGCCTCAGTGCTCTCTACCTGGTGCAGTGTGCCTCAGTGCTCTCTACCTGGTGCAGTGTGCCTCAGTGCTCTCTACCTGGTGCAGTGTGCCTCAGTGCTCTTTACCTGGTGCAGTGTGCCTCAGTGCTCTCTACCTGGTGCAGTGTGCCTCAGTGCTCTCTACCTGGTGCAATGTATCTCAGTGCTCTCTACCTGGTGCATTGTGCCTCAGTGCTCTTTACCTGGTGCAATGTGTCTCAGTGCTCTCTACCTGGTGCAATGTGCCTCAGTGCTCCCTACCTGACGCAATGTGTATAATGTGCTCTATCTGACGCAATGTGTATAATGTGCTCTATCTGGCGCAATATGTATAACGTGCTCTACCTGGCGCAGTGTGTATAGGAGGTTCTAACTGGTGCAATGTGTATTAGGGGCACTACCTTCCCCACGAAACAACGCCCCTAGATTTTTGCTGCGCACCTTCGGTGCGCACTGTCCATGTTTTGGCCATAGGAATGGGAGCACCAAGCATTATAGTATGTACCTAAGTTTGCCCATCTAACTTAAAAATGTGCCCTCCCGAATGAAAAATGTGCCCTCCCCGTGATCAGCACCCTGCCCTAAAAAAAAATACCACAGTGAACACTAATTATATTGGCACACCGCTGCGCCAAAGCATCTCCATGGAGACCTGGCGGGTGAGGGAGCACTGTAGGTGTACTATAATGGTATGCTGGTGTCTGTTTTATTGTAATGACTGACTTGGAGTGCGTCCACTTTCTATGTGTATCTATATTACTATTGGGAAAGGTACCTGAGCACGCTGCTACTGTTCACCCTGGGTGCCGGATAGCTACATATGGTATGTGTGTGTATGTGTAGGGGGGCACCAAAATGTATCATGCCTCCGGGCGACTAGGACGAACTTACGCCACTGAGGAAGACCGCACCGATCTCATAGAGTGGACCTTCAGAGACTGTGGAAAAGGTAAGGCTGCTGACACATACAGTAGGCCTGTTGGATAGTAAGCCGAATTCAATGAGCAATAGACTGCTTTGAAGCAGGGCAAACCTTTTTCTGAGCATCATACAGCACGAACAAGGAATCCGTCTTTCTGATCCGAGCCGTTCTCTCAACATATATTTTCAAGGCTCACACTGCATTTAATGCCTCTGGAGGGGCAGAAGTGCCAGAACTGGACGGAATTACAATAGGTTGATTCAAGTGAAATGCGGAGACCACCTTCTTCAGGAACTGCTGTCTAGTCCTGAGCTCTGCTCTGTTCTCGTAAAAGACCAAGTAGGGACTTTTACATGATAAGTCCCCTAATTCTGAAACATGTCTAGCAGAAGCCAGGGCCAGTAACATCCACGTCTTCCATGTGAGGTACTTGTCTTCTACAGTCATCAGAGGTTCAAACCAGGAAGACTATAGAAAGCATAACACCACATCAAAATACCAAGGTGCCATAGGCGGCACAAACGGAGGTTGTATGTGAAGCACCTCTTGCAAGAAGGTCTGACTTATAGCAGGAAAGCCAACTTCTTGAAGAAGACAGAAAGAGCTGAAATCTGGACCTTAATGGATCCAAGACATAAACCTTTATCCACTCCAGACTGCAGGATATGAAGGAATCTCCCCAAGTGGAATACCGCAGATGGATATGTGCATTCCTCGCACCAAGAGACATATCTCCGCCAGATATGTTGATAGTGTTTTGACATCACAGGTTTTCTGGCTGGCACCATAGTGGCAATTACCTATTTGGAAAGCCCTTTGTGAGCTAGGATGTTCTGTTCAACTTCCATGCCATCAAACGATGCCGCCGTAAGTCCAAGTAGACAAATGGTCCTTGCTGAAGATCTCTTCTTAGCGGCATAGGCCAAGGGTCCTCTACGGACATGTGCAGAAGAGCCACGAACCACGCTCTTTGGGGCCAATTCAGGGCAATTAAGATTGCCTGTACTCCTTGATGACTGATTCTCTTAAGTATCCAGGGGATCAACTGAATCAGAGGAAATAGCTAGATTAGCTGGTAAGGCCAAGGCACTGTCAGCGCATCCACAGCACTCGCCTGAGGTTCTCTGGCTCGCAAGCAATAGCAACGAAGCTTCTTGTTGAGGCGAGAGGCCATCATGTCGATCTGTGGGCAGCCCCACCAGTTGATGATCTGTAGAAACACCTGATGGTGTTGTCCCCACTCCCCTGGGTGGAGATCATGGCGACTGAGGAAGTCCGCTTGTCCACCCCCTGAATGAAGATTTCAGACAGTGCTCTTGCATTTATTTCAGCCCAGAAGAATATTCTTGACACTTCTCGCATGCAGGCTCTGCTCTTTGTCCCTACTCATCGATTGATGAACGCCACAGCCGTGGCTTTGTCCGACTGAACCTGGATCGCCTGATCCCGGAGTAGAGAGGAGGCCTGAATCTGAGCATTGTAGATGGCCGAAGTTCAAGGATGTTGATCAGAAGGAGTGCCTCTTGGGCAGACCACCTGCCATGGAACTGCACCCCCTGGATGACAGCTCCCCTTCTTCTCAGAATCGCATCCGTCGTGAGGAGGATCCAATCCTGAATCCCAAAGCGTCAACCCCCCTGCAGGTTGGAAGACTGTAGCCACCACAGGGGTCAAATCCTGTCCTGGAGTGACAGCCGAATCATCCGGTGCATCTGAAGATGGCAACTGGACCACTTGTTCAAGATATCCAATTGGAACGGTCTGGCATGAAACCTTCCAAACTGTATCGCCTCATACAAGGCCACCATCTTTTCCAACAATTTTATGCAAAGATGAATGGATACTCAAGAAGGTTGGAGCACCATGCAAACCATTTCTTGAAGTGTTCTCACTTTTTCCTCTGGGAGGAACACTTTCTTTGCTACAGTATCCAGGAGTATCCCCAGAAACAGGAGCCACTGAGACAGTTCCAGGTGGGATTTCTGCAGATTGAGGATCCACCAGTGGTGAGACAGAAGTTGGATAGTGCAATCTATATGGAGCAATAGAAGCTTCCTGGAAATCTCCTTTATCAGAAGATCGTCCAGGTATGGAATTACGTTGACCCCCTGGACCCAAAGCTGAAACATCATTTCTGCCATCACTTTCATGAACACCCTCGGAGCTGTAGACAGGCTGAAGGGTAATGTCTGAAATTGGTAGTGATCGTTCAGTAGGGCAAACTGCAGATAGGCCTTATGAGGAGGCCAATTGGGATAGCATCCTTGATATCCAGGGACACAAGGAATTCCTGTTGTTCCAGACCTGCAATCACTGCTCTCAAAGATTCCATCTTGAATTTGAAAACCTTCAGGTAAGGATTCAAGGACTTCAGATTTAGAATGGGTCTCACAGACCCATCTGGTTTTGGTACTACGAACAGACTGGAGTAGTAACCCTGTCCTCGTTGTTGTAGGGGTACTGGAACAATAACCTGGGACTGGACCAACTTGTTTATGGCCAGTGGTAGCGTACCATGCATATTTTCCAAAACTGGTAAGCCTGATTTGGAAAATCGTTGGGGAGGAGCACCATCGAACTCCAGATTGTAACCCTGAGAGATACAGTAAGGTCCTTTACCCAAGAATCTAGGCAGGAAACATCCCAGATGTGGCTGTAGTGATGTAACCGAGCTCCCACCACGAGATCTTTGCAGAAGCAGAACTGGTGCTCTGGTCCTGAGATCCGGCAATGGCTGGTTTCTTCGGTTTACCTCTGGAGCTTCTAGCTGCGTTGGAGGCCCCCCTGGCCCTAGATTGAAATCTGGAGGACCGAAAGGACTGAGTAGATGGTCCCAGGTAGGTATGTCTAGCAGGTGGATCCCCCAAAGGGAGAAACGTGGATTTCCCAGCAGTAGCTTTGGAAACCCATGTGTCCAATTCACCACCAAAAATCCATTCACCTGTGAAGGGAAGAGATTCCACATTATGTTTGTAGTCAGCATCAGCAATCCACTGACGCAACAATATGGCTCTGCGTGCAGACACAGCCATAGCCGTGGTCCTAGCATTAATATTGCAAATCTCTTTAAGGGAGTCACAGAGGACTTTTGCTGTGTCTTGAATATGTTTTTGGAAAGTTACAGTAGTAACTAAGGTCATATCACCCGAGAGACCTTCCTGAATTTGAGTAGGCCAGGAACTAATTGCATGTGTCATCCAGCAACCTGCAATGACCGGTCTTTGAGCGACACCTGCAGCAGTGTAGATAGATTTCAGAGTGGCCTCAATTTTACTATCTGCCGGGTTCTTTACCGTAAAGAAGCCTGGAGCAGGAAGTATTGCCTTTTTAGAAAGGCGAGAGACTGAGACGTCTACTGCTGGAGATTCTTCCCAGAATTTCCTGCCTTCAGGGGCAAAGGGGAAGGTATGCAAAAAACCGCTTGGACACCGGATATTTTTTATCTGAATATTTCCATGCTATTTTAAATAAATCATCCAATTCCTTGGAGTCAGGAAATGTGACTGTCATTTTGTCTTGTGGGTGGAAAAATGACTGCTGATTATTAGCATCCTCCAGGGGGGCTTTAACACATCCCGATAGCCAATATGAGAACTTCAATACCCTGTGTAGGGGTGGAGTCCCCAATTATAAGATCCACATCATCCCCATCATCCTGTATATTATCATCGGTATCTGACAGTAGTGCAGGTAAAGCATGTTTTTGTGCACCTGTAGTAGACGCGGGGATGTTTAGCAGCTAGATTTGCCACTGCTTGTTGCAGTTCCTGAGTTTTTGGGCATTTGCAGTGAGTTGAGATGACATAGATATCAGACATCATAGTTTGATAGCCCCCAGCCAGGAGGGCACTTGACTCTCCCCCACATAGTTATCAGCATTTTGTGTTGACTGACTACACTGCTCACATGATATTGAACCAGATGAGTTAGTGGAGAATCTAGCATTACATACACTTCATAACTTCTGTTTTACCATTGTGAAGAAGAAAAACAGGTACAATACACATACAACACAGCCTGAAATACAATACAAGCCTATCCTATTGTATTGCATGTGAGAGGAAACACAGGATAGAGGACACCAGCACACCCAACGCTGCACAGCCCCAACAAGGCTGTCAGCATTTTACAAATACATAACCAACAGTGAGACTGTCTTATGAAAATTCCCTCAGGGGAATGATATTTGTGCACATTATAGCGGCTCTCCCCCTCTACACCCGGTACCAGTAATCAAGCGTGTGACCGTTATGGAGGAGCTGTATGAGGCTGCTGCTGCTTAAACAGAGTAAGGCACCAAAATGCTGCTGAGCCCGTTCTGATGTAGCTTCGCCCCCCGTAATGGCACCAGAGATACTGTGTAATACTTATACTGGACATGTCTCCCTATGTGTTTGTAGCCTCACATAAATGCTTGGTACAAGAATATTTAGCCAGTCTCAAGCAGGGACTACAGCGGGTCCCTTCCAGGAGTTTGTGGTATTTCTCGCATCTAAATCACGGCAATTTATTTCAATGGCAGCGGTATTCAAATAGCGGATGTCAGATGTGAATCCTCCTTCTGTGCGTCTATTCTGTGTATTTTTTTTCACCAGCTCACAGGGTGGCGAGGTTTTTCAAGATCCAGTTTATTTTATATTATTTAGCAGCTTTGTAGCATAGTATATATGATAAAGGGGCGCTGCATGTATACCTGTGTTCGCGCTGCCCTGATATCGGCAGTTGTCGGGTTTTTAGTCACTGCTCCCTGCACGGCCCCGTTAGTCATCTAACCAGTGTAATAGGGTGCGGGTCTGGGACTGAGGGTCGACAGCAAAAAAGTCTACACACCTTAGGTTGACGCCAATTGGTCGACACACCTTAGGTCGACATGGACAAAAGGTCGACATGGACAAAAGGTCGACAGGAACAAGGTCGACATGGAAAAAGGACGACATGAGTTTTTTTATGTTTTTTTGATGTCGTTTTCTTCATAGAGTGACCGGGAACCCCAATTAGTGCACCGCGTCCCCTCGCATGGCTCGCTTCGCTCGCCATGCTTCGGGGATGGTGCCTTCGCTTCGCTCGGCACAGATTACCGTTCCAATCGTAGTCCACATGGACCGTCAAGTATGAAAAAGTTCCAAAAAAGAAAAAAATTGTGAAAAACTCATGTCAACCTTTTTCCATGTTGACCTTGTTCCCGTCGACCTTTTGTCCATGTTGACCTTTTGTCCATGTCGACCTAATGTGTGTCGACCAATTGGCGTCGACCTAAGGTGTGTCGACCTTTTTGCTGTCGACCTGGAGTCCGGATACCATAGAGTGCAGGTCCTTGTATCTATCGTAACTATACTAATAATCTCTCATTTGTGTCAACCTCTTACCTTTATCTTTTGTGAATTGTTTGTATTTAACATTGAGAAAACTCTCCTCCTTCTTCCCCTCTCCAGCTGCTGCTGCTTGCGTGGGTGTATGTGGGTTGCCATGGGGATCTTTCTTGCAGATCTGTGTCACACTTTCCCCTCAGCTCTTGGGGGTCATCCTGACCCGTTCGCTCGCTGATTTTTATCACAGCCGAGCGAATGGGTACCCACTGCCGGCGCATGCCAGACGGCCAAAGGCCATAGCTGGGCTGCGATCGCTGGGCAGGAGGGGGCGGAACGGCGGCCATTTCATGGGCACGGTCCAGCCAACGCAGGTGTGGCCGGACCATGTGGTGAGCGGCCCACAGCGGCTGCGTGATGTCATACGCAGCCGCTGCGGGCTGGGGAGTGACGAGTAGCTCCCAGCCAGCACGTTAAAGCTGTGCAGGCCGGGAGCTACTCTTGAAGTGCAAAGGCATCGCCGGCGATGACATGCGGGGCGGACTAGCCCTGTGCTAAATTTAGCACTGCTACGATCATTTCGGTATGACTGCCCATATACGGACAGGCTGAGGTGATTTATGAGGGCGTGCTTCTCTCACTTCTGTAGCAAGTTCTTGTCACTGGCTTTATGAACTACATTTCAATATTTTAGTTTTTTTTAATGTGTGGGTTTTTTTTTATATGTAGAGGTAGTAGGACGGCAGACACAGGTCTCGTTAATAAACACAGTACACCTGAGACCCTGTGCTTGTTGTAACGTTTTATTATAATATAACTGTCATCTGAATAATGACAACAGTGTAAATTAGCTTACCTAAATACCGTTATTTTACACTGTTGCCATTATTCAGACTAAAAGTTACAATAAACTCAAACGTTACAAGCTGCACTGGGGCTCCGGTGGTCTGTGTTTATTTCCGAGACCTGTGCCTGCCGTCCAACCACTTCTACATAATAAAAAAATAAATAACATTTTAGATAATACTAAAATATAGAAAAGTTCATAATAATGCCAGTGACAGGAACTAGATTCAGAAGTGAGACCGTCCAGTCTTCAGCCCTTCCGTTTCTGAGCCGAGGGGAAAGTGTGAAAAGGGCCCTATTCACTAGCCGATCCGCCGCCGAGCTGCCCGACGGCGGATACGGCCGACGAGCGACCCGGCGGCGGGGGGGGCAGTGACGGGGGGAGTGAAGTTTCTTCACTCCCCCCGTCACGCGGCTGCATTGAAGTGCAGGCAAATATGGACGATATCGTCCATATTGGTCTGCATGTACAGCCGACGGGAGACCAGCGATGAACGAGCGCGGGGACGCGCATCGTTCATCGCTGGAGTCTCCACACTGAAAGACATGAACGAGTTCTCGTCCATTTATGAACGAGATCGTTCATATCTTTCAGAAAATCGGCCAATGTGTAGGGCCTATAACAGTTCTGCTTAGTGATCACCATGGAAACAAGATGGAGAATGAGGGCGTGCACAGACAGTGCAATTTTACACCCATTCTCCATATGGCCCCCCCCCCCCCCATATAGACGCACCCATTTAAAACGCAACACACAAAAAAGAATACCGCACATGTGAAAAATCATACTGGACGCGATGGCTGCGATTATGCAGGACCAGGCACAATACTCGCGCCAGCTCCAAGATTTCAATTACACTCTTAAAGTGCACTGGCTCATTTGGACCCATCTATTCCCCATCAAACTAAACTGTCCCCAATATCCCTTATGGATGCTATAGAAACAAATGTATCTTTATGTATCACATCTACTGTACCTGCATCCTTAGCTAAATAGACAAAGAGCTCAATGTATTATCACTTCTGCTCACTATCTCACAGAGGGGGACATTTACTAAGCAGTGATAAGAGCGGAGAAGTGAGCCAGTGGAGAAATGCCAATGCAACCAATCAGCACTGAAGTAACATCTATAATTTGCATACTATAAAATAATAAAGAGCTGCTGATTGGTTGATAGGGCAACTTCTCCACTGGTTCACTTCTCCGTTCTTATCACTGCTTAGTAAATGTCCCCCTAAAATCCTTGATATAACACTGCATATGAAAGCAGCTGCAACTGATATAAACGGTATTGAAGGCAACACACTGTGTCAAACTTGTACAACATTTATGTAAGTGCATACCTGCCAACATGACAGAATGATCTGCTCCTGGACTTTCCTCTTCATTTATGATTGCCATCACCTGTGCTGAAACACATTTCTTGTCCATTAAACTGTTTAAAACAGGTGCCAGCAATAATAAATTAAGAGCGAAGTCCAGGAGCAGAGCATTTTATCCCTCCTGAAGAGGGTCATGTTGGGAGGTTTGTAAGCAGCTGGCCATGACGGGATCCGGTCTGAAGATCGACAATGTTTAGGTCGACCACTATAGGTCGATAGTCACTAGGTCGACAGGGTTGGGAGGTCGACAGGGTTTCTATGTTGACATGTGGTAAGTCGACAGGTCAAAAGGTCGACATGAGTTTTTCACATTTGTTTTCATTTTTTTAACTTTTTCATACTTATAGATACACGTGGACTACGTTTGGAATGGTAATCTGTGCCGAGCGAAGTGGTAGCGGAGTGAAGCACTTTGCCCGAAGTTCATGAGCTATGTGAGGGGACAATGTGCACTAATTGGGGTTCCAGGTCACTCTAAAAAAAAATGCACCAACCCCCACCCCAAAAACAACAACAACTCATGTCGACCTTTTGACCTGTCGACCTAACACGTGTCGACTTAGAAACCCTGTCAACCTTCCAACCCTGTTGACCTAGTGACTGTCGACCTATAGTGGTCGACCTAAACATTGTCGACCTAGACACTGTCGATCTAATGATCCACACCTGGCTATGACAATAGCAGCACTAATATTGCTACATTGTAATATATGTTTTTGTAACATCAATAAACTGAAGGACAGCTTCGTAACCTAATATGACACATGAGAGCGGTCATTATTGATACAGGCTGTGTAGAATCAAATATATTGTTACAAACTTGCTAACTATATATGTGAGTGGACAGCTAGGATACAATTAATGCTAAAATTAACCGCATTGTAACAACATGCTGCCAGGATATTTATAAGCTGAAGTGTAGGTCTACTATAGAAGAGGATCCTGAAACAACGAGTGGAGGATTATTTCCCCATATAAGAAGCAATTATTTTTAAATGAACGTTATGAGTGCACTATGATAATTATGTAGTAACCCACCATCACATAATTGTAGTGAAGATATATCCAATCAGTGGCTGGAGCATAACATTTGGTGGGAATCGTATCTGGAATCAAATATTGTTAAAAACAGGAATAAGCATAACCTAGTTTTGAATAAGCACCATAATTTTTGTTGCCTTGTCTGACTACAATACAGAACAACTATTGAATTTATTCATAATATTTGACTGACAGTTGATAATGAAAGAATAAATGGTATATCTTTTTGACCTAATTAATGTATTATAGATCCTCTTTGGTTCAGTAGCAATTCTACCAATACCCGTAATATGATGTATATGTACATGATTTAATCAATGGTCCAAGCGTCCATTATGTATGGATGGTTACAGCAAGTTACTGTCATATCTCTATATGTTAATCCTTCTGATAAATATAATTGGAGTTATTATACTCCCCTAATCAGACCAACCTATACTTTCAGCCTAGTAATAAGGAGCATTCCTGTAAGGTAATAAATAGCAAGTGTGAGGTTGGTGTTAAATATAGTAGTTATTATTGATGTGATTTTATAACTATTTGGAGGATTTGAGATAATTTGGACTCGGACCTTGGGGGTCATTCCGAGTTGTTCGCTCGGTAAAAATCTTCGCATCGCAGCGATGTTCCGCTTAATGCGCATGCGCAATGTCCGCACTGCGACTGCGCCAAGTAAATTTGCTATGCAGTTAGGATTTTTACTCACGGCTTTTTCATCGTTCTGGCGATCGTAATGTGATTGACAGGAAATGGGTGTTACTGGGCGGAAACAGGCTGTTTTATGGGCGTGTGGGAAAAAAACGCTACCGTTTCCGGAAAAAACGCAGGAGTGGCCGGAGAAACGGGGGAGTGTCTGGGCGAACGCTGGGTGTGTTTGTGACATCAAACCAGGAACGACAAGCACTGAACTGATCGCAGATGCCGAGTAAGGTTGAAGTTACTCAGAAACTGCTAAGAGGTGTGTAATCGCAATATTGCGAATCTTTCGTTCGCAATTTTACTATGCTAAGATTCACTCCCAGTAGGCGGCGGCTTAGAGTGTGCAATGCTGCTAAAAACAGCTTGCGAGTGAACAACTCGGAATGACCCCCCTTATGTATATGAGACACTTAGACATTGAACCTTAGAGTGATATTGTCTGAAGTTCAAGGTTCAAAATTTGCAGATACATAAACCTATGCTCGTAGCCTCTAAAAATAAGGAGCCTTCCGTTTGACGTACTTTACTAGCGAGTAGTGGATTAATGACACTGCTATACATAGAGAAGAGAAATTAGAACAAACCCGACTTAACATTTATTACACTCCGGGTGTTCTGAAGTAGGATTTCTAAGTACAGATATTTGGATGACCTTGTAATTAACAAGATTGTACTACATACAAGGACCAAGTGGACGTGCAATTGACCATAAATATAATATACCATTTCATTAATAATAACACGTGGACACGATTTTAAAATCTTGAATCCACAATCTTTGTTTTTTCTCACATATATGTTTGTTAGTCTTTGTGATTTTAACCTTTATGTTTCACTATAGTCTTGGATCAACATATAAACCAGATTTATACTATTTTTAATAAGAAAACATTAAAAGCTATATTTTAATTGAACAAAATTATTATCTTTCACCTTGTGCGTCAACAATACAGATTCTTCCTCTTCAATTTCTCAATCGTATTATGCACTGTAGTTGACAGCACCCCCTTTTCTTATACTGATTTGTCTTTGATTTAAGAGGGATTTAACAAGTGGCTGTATGTCAGTGATCTACATACATTTACACCATTTTAATTTCAGTGTGCAGATACTTAATCTTTCTACTAGTATTATTACTGAGGTATTATTAACTGGAACAAGTCTGTGGTGTTTCCACGGGATGCAGTCAATTTACCTTATATCAAAATCCGATGGTCGAAATCCCTACAGCAGTTGACCGACGGTCAAAATCCCGACATGGACAAAATACCGACATTTAAAATACAGACAAGGTAAAAATACCGACATGTAAAACCCCGACAGGTCAAAATACCGACATGAGTTTTTCATGATTTTTTTCATTGAAACCGACTTGTTCATACTTTATCCATCTCGAAGGACGTGGAGGGGGAATATAATAGTGTGCGGAGAACAGCGAGGCACCGTGCCTGAAGCATGGCTAGAGCAGTGAGCCATGCGAGGGGACGTGGTACACTAATATGGTGTCCATGTCGAACTATGTCAACATACACACAATTTTTTTTGAAAACCGCATATCGGTATTTTGACCTGTTGGCATTTTACATGTCGGTTTTTGACCTTGTCGGTATTTTAAATGTTGATATTTTGTCCATGTCAGGATTTTGTCCATGTCGGGATTTTGACCGTCGGTCAACTGCTGTCGGGATATCGACCGTCGGGATTTTGATTTTAGGTATTTCATACCTATCCCGATTCCGCTACTTTCCTCTATGCCACAACCCTTCTCTTATGACCCTCCCCTTAAATGCTTTACTCAGTTTAAGTACCTAGATATGCAAATTTCTCATTCTCCTGCTGCCTTTATTCCTCTAAATCTAGCTCTCCAGATAGATTAATTACATGTAAAATCACAAATATGGCAGAAGCTTCCATTATCGGCCACTGGCCCTGTAAATCTAATTAATTATTATCCAGCCTGAATTCCTCTTTGTCCTCCAGGATGCCCTGGTTTATGTTCCACTTTCCCAATTCCTGTTGATATGACGCCATATCACTTCCTTTATTTGGGGACACAAAAGAGCACATTATGCATGTAAATCAAGATGTAGATCTAGAGGAGAGGGTGGTTTGGCCCTGCCTGATATTTGTCTCTATTATTTAGCCACTCAATTAGCACAGTCCAGTGAATGGGTCTATAGTAAGCCTCCTGTGGACCTCTTAGAAAGAGCGGGACAAACATTTCCCCCTATATAGTTTCTTATGGCTTGCACCCCCCTCTTCCCTCCCGCCAATGCTACAACAGGCTCAGAGAGTGTGGAAGGCAGCTGAGACATTGCTAGGAGACCACTCTATAAACGCTTGTTCTCCCTTGTGGAATAAAATTACTTTCCCAGAAACCCGTAGTTTAGAGTCTAGTTCTAGTTGTATTTCTTGGGATATCTGCTATTGGACAACTTTATCAGGATGGGGTTATCCATGCTTATGCTTATTTGTCCTCAATGTATGTCATTCCTAAACACTACGTTTACTGATACCTTCAACTCCATCATGTCTTGGCTACACAGCGGAAAGGCCCTGCTCCACAAATGACTGAGACCCATACACATATGTACCCCTATACAATGCCCTGTCATAGAATGGTCTCTGTTCTCTACTCCTCCCTCCTCTCCTCCACTGGGACTGATGCTCTGGTTGCCCTTTGTGTTAAATGGGAGGTGGATTTGGGCACACTTGTTGCGGAAGATTGGGAATATGTCCTTGGATCCTCCAGAGTCACCACAGCATATGCTAGATTTCAGCAGATAAAACTATATATTTTGCACATGGTCTAATGGACCCCAAGCAAACTTTTTCAATTTTCGAGGATCGGTGTCCGATATCTGCCCTAAGTGCTCTGCTTCATCTGCTGATTTCTGGCATCTGCTCTGGCTATGCCCACAGGTGTCTATTCTATGAATGGCTTGTGTATATAACATAGGTATCTAAATTCCTCTAATGAACCCACATATTTGTATTTTTGACCTAGATATGCAGGATTCCCTCTGTCCACCTTCATCTTTATGTTACTAATCTTCTTATGCTATCCTGTATTTGTATTGCTCGTACTAGGATGGCACCTGACACTCCCTCCTTTTCTTCTACCTGGGTGGCATTAGTCAATACTACACTTTCACCTAAACATTTTATGTACACTAAACGTAAATGTCCAGTGAAGTATGAAAATGTATAGGGGCCTCTGGCAGAACTCCCTCTATGCTCTTACTACTGCCTCTTGATTACTATACTTTTAGGTTCATTCACAAATGTTCTGCATTCTGCACACACTGACCTGCCTACAAATACCACTGACAGTGGGCAAGCTTTCAGAAATTTTGATGTACACATCTTGTGGCAGGAACAGCACTGCCACTTCTACTTGAGGGTAATGTGGAAAGGAAGGCTTTTGCAGGTTTGGAATGGCAGGAACAGGTCTGTTGAAATCCAGTCCGGGTTTTAGCTGAGTCTGTGATTAGCCACAGCTGGGCTAGTCACTTGACCTTGTTTGCTGTCTTTAAAAATGTGTTTTGTTGACTTCCGCTTCCGGTCTCATGCAGGTCGCAGCATAGCTCCGCTGCTCCGTTCAGAACCCGACAAACTACACTCTAAAAGGCTGCCGAACGCCTACATCACCTCTCTCCCCTGCGGCATAAAAGTATACTGAGCCCAGATGGAGAAGTATCTGGCTTCCCCGCCCGCCGTCAAGCCGCTACAGCCCAGACAGGAGAAACGCCGCGCTGAACCCATCATGGCGCCGGACGCTGACACAGCGCACAGCGTCCCTGCACATAAGAAAGCTGCTGCAGCAGCTTCAGAAGATCCTGATTCTCCTCAGGTACGGCGCTCCCCTGACTCCCCTGTAACATATAAAGACATAGTAGAAGCAATCCAAAACACCATGGGATATATTTACTAAGCTCCTGATTTTGACCGAGATGCCGTTTTTTCTTCAAAGTGTCATCTCGGGAATTTACTAAACTCAAATCACGGCAGTGATGAGGGCATTCGTATTTTTTTGGAAGTCCAAGAAAAAAAATACTAATGAATACACCATTGGTCAAATATGCCAGCAAATTAGTAGAACTCGGTCATTTACTAAAAAGTGCAAATCTCAAAATAGCCAAACACTGCCGTGAAAAATTACAATTCGTAAAAAAGTGCTAAAAAAAAAACAGACCTGCTTTTTTGAGCCGTGATTGGATAGGCATGCACGGATCCATGAGATCCGTGCATGTATATCAGTAGGAAGAGGTGGGAAAGTGTTAATTTTCGTAAATAAAATTGCGTGGGGTCCCCCCTCCTAAGGCAAACCAGCCTCGGGCTCTTTGAGCCGATCCTGGTTGCAGAAATATGGGGAAAAAATGGACAGGGGTTCCCCCATATTTAAACAACCAGCATCGGGCTCTGCGCCTGGTCCTCGTTCCAAAAATACGGGGGACAAAAAGCGTAGGGGTCCCCCGTATTTTGGAAACCAGCACCGGGCTCCACTAGCTGGACAGATAGTGCCACATCCGGGGGTCACTTTTATACAGTGCCCTGCGGCCGTGGCATCAAATATCCAACTAGTCACCCCTGGCTGGGGTACCCTGGGGGAGTGGGGACCCCTTCAATCAAGGGGTCCCCCCCCAGCCACCCAAGGGCCAGGGGTGAAGCCCGAGGCAGTCCCCCCCATCCAATGGGCTGCGGATGGGGGGCTGATAGCCTTTGTTGAAAGTTATGAATATTGTTTTTAGTAGCAGTACTACAAGTCCCAGCAAGCCTCCCCCGCAAGCTGGTACTTGGAGAACCACAAGTACCAGCATGCGGCGGAAAACCGGGCCCGCTGGTACCTGTAGTACTACTACTAAAAAAATACCCCAATAAAGACATTACACACACACCTTGAAAGTATAACTTTAATGCATACATACACACCACCATATACACATACTTAACTTATGTTCCCACGCAGGTCGGTCCTCTTCTCCAGTAGAATCCATGGTGTACCTGTTGAAAAAATTCTACTCACCAAATCCAGGGTAGAAGGCTCCTCGGATAATCCATTTGTAATCCACGTACTTGTAAAAATAAAAAAACGGACACCCGACCACGAACTGAAAGGGGCCCCATGTTTTCACATGGGACCCCTTTCCCCGAATGCCAGAAACCCCCTCTGACTGATGTCTAAGTGGGTTTCTTCAGCCAATCAGGGAGTTCCACGTTGTGGCACCCTCCTGATCGGCTGTGTGCTCCTGTACTGTCTGACAGGCGGCACCCGGCAGTGTTACAATGTAGCGCCTATGCGCTCCATTGTAACCAATGGTGGGAACTTTGTGGTCAGCGGTTGACCGAAAGTGACCTCACTCTTTGAGGAAGCACCTGTGTGCGAAACGCGTTAGAGAATTGCCTTTCACCCTGCTAAGTGACCAGCGACATTATTATTTGGGATCTACCCTGCCGGATTGGGAGCTAAGGACAACCAACGAGACCTCTCACACACCTGCCGCCCAAGCTGTACCGCAATCAGAGGAGACGCGGCCAGCCAGGTGGAGAGTCTACTCTGCAAACCGTCCACATACAAGCGGCCCCAAACACGCTGAGGGTTAGAAACCATCCAGCACCGCTACCACCACGGAAGACAGACGGGGAGGGAGAAAGCAAACCATCACCGCTGTGCACGGCGAGGATCTCCCCATCACGTCTGTATCCACGGACAAGGTGGTAAGCGGTTTACTTCAGTGCTAAAACTGTCAGTATATGGACTATGCATAATATATGAATAAGAACTGTGGTCATATGCAAAAGACTGAGTTCTAACACAACCGGGAAAAACATCATTTAATGTTGTGGAAACTGTGTCTATATACAAAGAACTGAGTTTTTCATCTTTGGAAAAATACCGTTTAAACACTGCGGGTACATAAGCTATGTTGCATTTAATTTAGGAGTGGAACTAGTACCAATTGTCTCTGATAGGATTGAGCACTAGATGTTTAAAACAGAGAAATATTACCATTTTATTATCTTTAAAAATTTTTTTAGAATGAGCTCATAATGAATATGCATGCATATTGAGTTTTAATTATATTGTTGTATGGGATATAACATTTGTACTAAAATAAACACCAGAGAAGTGGAAAAAAACGTGTCTTTATTCATATACGCACCTGGAGAGATAGCGCAATCAGTCATTTTCTTTTCTTTCTTGTGTAGCCTCTTG
The DNA here is from genome assembly GCF_028390025.1 of Pseudophryne corroboree. NCBI lineage: Eukaryota > Metazoa > Chordata > Amphibia > Anura > Myobatrachidae > Pseudophryne > Pseudophryne corroboree. The sequence goes on from NC_086453.1 coordinate 332,702,385, forward strand.
ATCAATTTACGATCAAGCCTTAGCTGTACGTACACAGGTACAGCTGGACAGAGATTGCAGCTTATAGTTTATTATAAATTTTACATTAAAAGTAAGGAATACAATCAATAAATTAGCGCCTGGATCAGGGTTGTTTCTTTTTACAAGGTGCACAATGAAGCCCAGTACGGATCTCTCAGATCCGGCCGAGATTCATTGTATTAAAGCCGGCAGTGTTTTACAAGTCACTCACGTAAAACACTGCCAAAAAAACCGAATGACATCGACATCGGAAAACCCGAAAATGCAGAATACGGCAGCTTAGTAAATTAGTCGTAATCAATTCAAAAAGTTGCATATTTACACTTTCGATGTCATTCGTGATTGAACTTTGACCTCAAACGGGAAAATACGATTCTTAGTAAATTTACCCCCATGTCTCCATTACTGACACAGGCAGTGTCAGAAATAACCCAGCAAATACAGAATCTACAGGGCAGGCTCTCTGACGCAGAGAATCATATAGGAACAATCTCCCATGATTGCACAGTGCCAGATCCTCAGACTCCAGAAAGAAAATCATCAGCTTTGGAATAAAGTTTTTGATATAGAGAACAGATCATGAAGATGCAATATTAGAATTGTTGGAGTCCCGGAATCATTAAAAGGTCCGGATATCACATCCTTTATAACCATCACCCTCCCAAAACTCCTGAAGATAGAAACGGAATGCAAAGACCTAGTGATTGAAAGAGCCCACAGAGTAGGCCCCCCTCCTAAGCCACATGACAAAAGGCCTAGGGTTATTATCTTTAAATGCCTAAACTACTTGCACAAGCTTGCTATCTGGAAAGCTTCCAGACAGATCCCAGATCTGGTATGGGAAGGTAAACGCATACGTCTCTTTCAGGACTTCTCGGTTGACTCACCTGGGCGAGAAAAGCTTTTTTTCCAATTTGCTCCTCTCTCGTCTCTGAAAAATGAAGATTTGCACTTATGTACCCGGCGCGCCTGCACATCTTCTATAATGACAAACATTATGATTTTAATTCCCCTGATGATGCACAAGCCTTTCTGAGAGAAGAGCATCGCCAGATACCAGAAGATATCTCCGACCCACAACCATCACAAAAATAGACGTTCCTCTAATACCCACTTATAGCTATGTGTTGTTTACTGGTATTATTATAAGCAAATTTATCAGTTTATAAGACTGTATCTCTATATTTCACATATTTCACTAGTTCCGTCTACTCTAGGTTAGTTACTACCTCTGAAGTATGAACGCTAGGTCTTCGGACAGTCTAATACACACTTACACCTCCCCCCCCCCTTCCCCTCCCTCTAACTATACCCTTCATTCCCCCCCTGTCCTTTCCTTTCCAATATTCCCCTCCATACAATACTAAATACTACTTTCTACTTCTGACTACACAGACTGAACTGTGTCAGACGCCCCCTCTATATACCTCGACAGCTCATTCTCCCTGCCTGCCACACTCCCTGTACCTTTATGGTACAATACACAAGCTACATCTATGTCATTCATAAAGAGGTCTATTTTAACAACTTCTAAGGGTTCTAGAACACCTGTTATGTTCCGTTACGTATCACTCTAATTTCCTACACACTTTAAATAGTGCTGTTGTGTTATATATAAGTTTTAGTATGCTGCGGAAGCAATATGCCACCAGGCAAACTGATTCTTTATTTACCATGAGGTACACACCCATGCTGCATTATGTTATTGCATTGTCTTGTCTTCCCCTCCCTTCTTGTTTTTTCCCCTTATGTTTCCCTTCTACATCCAGGTCTACCATCATTAAATTCAGAGTATATACTGTGCTGCTGATACCCCTACCCCCCTACTTCCCATGTCATCTTTAAAGATTGGATCGATCAATGTGGGAGATTTCAACTCTCCAGCAAAGCGCCGTAAGGTACTGGTTTACTTAAATAGTCAACAATTAGACATAGCATTTATCCAAGAATCTCACCTCATAGTCAAGGAAACAGCCAAACTGCAGATGCTTAATTGGAGACTCCTAGCCTCCTCCCCCTTTAATTCCAAATCTAGGGGAGTTGTCATCCTGATCTCGAAAACTATCCCATATGATATATTGTCCACTGAGGTGGACCCAGAAGGCCGGTATATCATAGTTTTGGTTAAGATTTACTCCACCATCTACACTTTATGTTCCCTATACGCTCCTAACTACAAACCCCAATCTTTCCTACACACATTAACGCAGAAACTTCTACCCTTCGCCTCCTCTAATATAATCTTGGGAGGTGAATTTAATTTGATTTCCCATCCTCATTTGGATAAATCTCTGCCAGCACCCTCATCCCACCCACCATCTAAACAAGGTATTCCCTCCTTTTTGTCTATGCTTCAGCTGGTTGACGTGTGGAGAGCTCTCAACCCTACTGAGCGTGAATACACCTGCCTATCCTCTGCTCACAATACCCTATCCCGTATAGATTATATAACTCTATCTAACACCCTCTTTATCCAAGTCACGGACTCCGGTATTGAGCCAATAATAGTATCAGACCATGCATCGGTATGGCTAAAATTAAAAACTCAAAATGAGGTCTCCACACACAGAACATGGAGATTTCCAGCACATCTGATTAATTCCCCTAAATGTATTGCTTGTTTAAATAAAGTTTGGGAAGACTATCATGAACACAACAAACACCTTCTTGCCTCGGACCCATCCCTATACTGGATGACGGCGAAAGCAGTCATTAGAGGAGCAGTCCTATCCTATGAATCCCAGGCAAAAAAGCGAAATTCAGAATCATATATTTCCCTCCAACAAACACTTACGAGTGCCTATTCTACCTATAGCCAAAATCCTTCTAGTTCCAATAAGTCCATATACCTGACGGCAAAGATTAAATTCGATAAACTACTACAATCAATGGCAGATAAATATCAATTTTCCTCCAATTTTCGTTACCATAGGTTTGGAAATAAAACCAGCAAATTTTTAACCAATATTTTAAATGGGACCAGACCTCCAATGAGAGTGCAACCATTAATACTCCCAGATGGGAAACACACTTCCTCAATAAACAAATAACCCAAATAATGAGTGAATATTTCGCAAATATATATTCCAATAGTGAGTCCTTCCATTCCCCCCTCCACCTCCACCCCTCCAGACTTGCCCCCTGATACACCTACCACTACCACTGCTTCATCCTCGGATATACCCCAATCTATCTGGCAAAACTTACTATACCCTCAAGCCCCACAAGACCTAATCCCCTCACTAACTCGACCAATTACAGTCGAAGAAGTCAGACTGAATATCAAGTCCTTGAAACCAGCCAAGGCACCTGGTCCGGATGGATACTGTGGAGAATTTTATAAACTATTCATAGATCATGTTTCCCCAATCTTAACAACATTCTACAATTACATTCTATATAAAAGTTCACCTCCCTTGTATTTCAATTCAGCAATAATTAAATTAATTCCAAAGCCAGGGAAAAATCCTGCTCTTCCAGGCTCGTATAGACCCATCTCATTATTAAATTGTGACTATAAACTTCTCACAAAAATCCTAGCCACTAGACTAAACCCAATCCTTCCTGCGGTAATCCATCCGGACCAGTCAGGTTTCATTAAAGGAAGACATTCAGTCACGAACATTCGTAAAGTGCTGGCTACAATTCAGGCTGACGAGGTGGGAACAGATGGGTCCAATGGAAAAATCATACTTTCCATAGACGCCGAAAAGGCTTTCGATCTAGTGCAGTGGTCCCATTTGTTCCTCACATTAGAACGATTTAGCTTTCCCCCCACTTTCATAAATTTCCTCTAGACAATATACACATTACCAACATCCCAAATAGCCTGTAATGGCTTCCCCCCCCCCTTCCCTATACAGAAAGGAACACGGCAGGGATGCCCTCTTTCACCCCTCTTATTTGCCATGGCAATAGAACCCCTTGCAATCGCACTTCGCTCAGACACAAGATTTACAGGTATATATATTTCTTCCTCAGAATTAAAAATGTCATTAATTGCCGACGATATGATTCTCTTCATATCCAACCCGACAGTATCCTTGCCAATAATTCTAGACATTATTACTTCCTTCAGCCCCATCTCCGGTTATAAAATTAACATTTCAAAATCAGTTATCCTACCCATTCACCCTTTATGTTCCGCCATCCGAGCCCATCCAGCCCTAGCCCAATTTCAGATCCAATCCTCACAAATTACTTACCTAGGAATTCAAATTACTAATAGACCCTCGACACTTTACCCGGCCAACTTTACCCCTCTTCTATTGAAAATTCACTCACAACTAAAATCATGGACCAACTTACCGTTATCTTTATTTGGTAGAACAGCAGTTTTAAAGAGCGTTATATTTACAAAAATATACTATATTCTACAAATGCTACCATGCCTCATTACAAAACATGATATACAAAATTTTGAAAAAGCTATATCTTCCTTCCTATGGAATGGCAAAAGGTCGAGAATATCCTAAAAAAAACTCTATAAACCAAAAACCTCAGGTGAACTCAATCTACCAAACTTCTACCTATAAGCCCTTACCACCCACGTTCGTTATATAGCGGATTGACTCATGGAAACTTCCAACCATACGGACAAAATTTTAGAACAACAGGTCTTTCGCCCTTTCTCGCCTGGAGCGCTTCTACACACGCCAACCAATCTCATACCTAAGAAAATTTAAAACCATACATTATTCCGGGATACCTACTCTAGCTGGATTAAAATAAATAAAATTCTCAAATCATCCCACACTAGAACCCCATTCATCCCACTCTGGGGCAACCCTAACTTTACTCCATCCATCTTAGACAATACCTTCCACCAATGGTCTGAGAAAGGACTTAACTTGGCAACAAAATTATTCGACCCAGGAGGAATCATACTATCTTTCTCCTCCCTCAAGGAGACATATAAACTACCTAACTCCCAGTTTTATCTTTACCTGCAAGCCAGACACTTTACCCTCTCCTTAATACCAAACAACATTAAGCCCAAGATAACTCACCCCCTAGACCCCTTTTTTAACTCTCTCTCCAAGAAAACCTTTAAATCCAAGTCACTTTACCTCATCCTTATGACTTCCCAGAATGATAATCATCTTAACACGCTAGCTCGTTCATGGAGCACAGATATACCCACAATCTCAAGTCATAACCTATTTAACGCCCAGACCCCTTAGATAATGAGCATTTTACAATCGGTATACCTACAAGAAGTTCACTTCAAATCACTACACAGAATATATATCGCCCCTGCCCAAAGAAGGTACATGTCTAGTCTAGAATCGGGCATATGCCCCAAATGCTCTATGTCAAATGCGAAATTCTTTCACTCTATCTGAGCCTGTACAAAGATATTGAAATTCTGGCGAAAAGTTCTAGCTTTTCTTGAATCCTCCATTCGAGTAAGGTTGGAACTGAACCCATTAGCCAGTCTATGTCTAAACTTTGAGAGTTGGAGCCTCCCCACAACAGATCGCAACCTCATCCCGTTTCTTATCATCACTTTAACCATGGCAAAGAAACTCATCCTAATACACTGGACTGTTAAATCATCACCTACAATTCAAGAATTGAAACACAAATGACTACAATTGATTTACTTTGACAAGAGAGCCCTTTCGCTCAATCCTAATAGTCAAATAAACAAATTTACTCAGAAATGGGGTGGATACATCGCCTCTCTAGATGATGAGACAAAAAAGGATATTTGGTACAATTTATCTCTTACAACCGACCTATGATGACCACAACCCACACCATATGTTGAAGATCAAGCACAAACTTACCTGTCAATCTATCTTGACCTAGGAAACCTCTACCCCCCCCATTCCTTTCCTACCTTCCCTCCCTTCATAGTCTTCGTCCTTCCGTATGTCTCAATTTAACTCCTTCTTTTTTTTCTTTTTAATTGACTTTGATTCTCTATTGCAATCAAATTCCGAAATATTACCATCTGTATGTTTTCTAAGCAGCAATGATATATATGACACTGTATTTGTACTTTTATCATTGTAATACTGCTTATTTTCTCTACTCCTCCCAAGTCCGTTTATATGCAACGCCAATCTACATTACTCCTCAAGGATTATTCAGTTCAAAAGACATCATATGTTATACTATATTACACTTCTGTGTTAAAAATGAATAAAATCTTTAAACCAAAAATGTGTTTTGTTCAGTAGGTCATTGCTCCTGATGCCAGCAAGTGGTCAGACAACAGATGGAGTCTGTGGTTACGTTAGAAGCCATTTGAAAAATGTACTGTTTGTGATTACCAGAATTTGGAATTAGAGATGAGCGGGTTCGGTTTCTTTGAATCCGAACCCGCACGAACTTCACTTTTTTTTTCACGGGTCCGAGCGACTCGGATCTTCCCGCCTTGCTCGGTTAACCCGAGCGCGCCCGAACGTCATCATGACGCTGTCGGATTCTCGCGAGACTCGGATTCTATATAAGGAGCCGCGCGTCGCCGCCATTTTCACACGTGCATTGAGATTGATAGGGAGAGGACGTGGCTGGCGTCCTCTCCATTACAATAGATTAGAAGAGAGAGAGAGAGAGAGAGAGAGATTGTGCAGACAGAGTTTACCACAGTGACCAGTGCAGTTGTTGTTAAGTTAACTTTTATTTAATATATCCGTTCTCTGCTATATCCGTTCTCTGCCTGAAAAAAACGATACACAGCAGTCACACAGTGTGACTCAGTCTGTGTGCACTCAGCTCAGCCCAGTGTGCTGCACATCAATGTATAAAAGCTTATAATAATTGTGGGGGAGACTGGGGAGCACTGCAGGTTGTTATAGCAGGAGCCAGGAGTACATAATATTATATTAATTTAAAATTAAACAGTGCACACTTTTGCTGCAGGAGTGCCACTGCCAGTGTGACTAGTGGTGACCAGTGCCTGACCACCAGTATAGTAGTATATTGTTGTATACTATCTCTTTATCAACCAGTCTATATTAGCAGCAGACACAGTACAGTGCGGTAGTTCACGGCTGTGGCTACCTCTGTGTCGGCAGTCGGCACTCGGCAGGCAGTCCGTCCATCCATAATTGTATAATTATATACCACCTAACCGTGGTATTTTTTTTTTCTTTCTTTATACCGTCGTCATAGTCATACTAGTTGTTACGAGTATACTACTATCTCTTTATCAACCAGTGTACAGTGCGGTAGTTCACGGCTGTGGCTACCTCTGTGTCGGCAGTCGGCAGGCAGTCCGTCCATCCATAATTGTATTATAATATATACCACCTAACCGTGGTTTTTTTTTCATTCTTTATACCGTCATAGTCAGTCATACTAGTTGTTACGAGTATACTACTATCTCTTTATCAACCAGTGTACAGTGCGGTAGTTCACGGCTGTGGCTACCTCTGTGTCGGAACTCGGCAGGCAGTCCGTCCATCCATAATTGTATTACAATATATACCACCTAACCGTGGTTTTTTTTTCATTCTTTATACCGTCATAGTCAGTCATACTAGTTGTTACGAGTATACTACTATCTCTTTATCAACCAGTGTACAGTGCGGTAGTTCACGGCTGTGGCTACCTCTGTGTCGGAACTCTGCAGGCAGTCCGTCCATCCATAATTGTATTACAATATATACCACCTAACCGTGGTTTTTTTTTCATTCTTTATACCGTCATAGTCAGTCATACTAGTTGTTACGAGTATACTACTATCTCTTTATCAACCAGTGTACAGTGCAGTAGTTCACGGCTGTGGCTACCTCTGTGTCGGAACTCGGCAGGCAGTCCGTCCATCCATAATTGTATTATTATAATATATACCACCTAACCGTGGTTTTTTTTTCATTCTTTATACCGTCATAGTGTCATACTAGTTGTTACGAGTATACTACTATCTCTTTATCAACCAGTGTACAGTGCGGTAGTTCACGGCTGTGGCTACCTCTGTGTCGGCACTCGGCAGGCAGTCTGTCCATCCATAATTGTATTACAATATATACCACCTAACCGTGGTTTTTTTATACCACCTAACCGTGGCAGTCCGTCCATAATTGTATACTAGTATCCAATCCATCCATCTCCATTGTTTACCTGAGGTGCCTTTTAGTTCTGCCTATAAAATATGGAGAACAAAAAAGTTGAGGTTCCAAAATTAGGGAAAGATCAAGATCCACTTCCACCTCGTGCTGAAGCTGCTGCCACTAGTCATGGCCGAGACGATGAAATGCCAGCAACGTCGTCTGCCAAGGCCGATGCCCAATGTCATAGTACAGAGCATGTCAAATCCAAAACACCAAATATCAGAAAAAAAAGGACTCCAAAACCTAAAATAAAATTGTCGGAGGAGAAGCGTAAACTTGCCAATATGCCATTTACCACACGGAGTGGCAAGGAACGGCTGAGGCCCTGGCCTATGTTCATGGCTAGTGGTTCAGCTTCACATGAGGATGGAAGCACTCAGCCTCTCGCTAGAAAACTGAAAAGACTCAAGCTGGCAAAAGCACCGCAAAGAACTGTGCGTTCTTTGAAATCCCAAATCCACAAGGAGAGTCCAATTGTGTCGTTTGCGATGCCTGACCTTCCCAACACTGGACGTGAAGAGCATGCGCCTTCCACTATTTGCATGCCCCCTGCAAGTGCTGGAAGGAGCACCCGCAGTCCAGTTCCTGATAGTCAGATTGAAGATGTCAGTGTTGAAGTACACCAGGATGAGGAGGATATGGGTGTTGCTGGCGCTGGGGAGGAAATTGACCAGAAGGATTCTGATGGTGAGGTGGTTTGTTTAAGTCAGGCACCCGGGGAGACACCTGTTGTCCGTGGGAGGAATATGGCCGTTGACATGCCAGGTGAAAATACCAAAAAAATCAGCTCTTCGGTGTGGAGGTATTTCACCAGAAATGCGGACAACAGGTGTCAAGCCGTGTGTTCCCTTTGTCAAGCTGTAATAAGTAGGGGTAAGGACGTTAACCACCTCGGAACATCCTCCCTTATACGTCACCTGCAGCGCATTCATAATAAGTCAGTGACAAGTTCAAAAACTTTGGGTGACAGCGGAAGCAGTCCACTGACCAGTAAATCCCTTCCTCTTGTAACCAAGCTCACGCAAACCACCCCACCAACTCCCTCAGTGTCAATTTCCTCCTTCCCCAGGAATGCCAATAGTCCTGCAGGCCATGTCACTGGCAAGTCTGACGAGTCCTCTCCTGCCTGGGATTCCTCCGATGCATCCTTGCGTGTAACGCCTACTGCTGCTGGCGCTGCTGTTGTTGCCGCTGGGAGTCGATGGTCATCCCAGAGGGGAAGTCGTAAGCCCACTTGTACTACTTCCAGTAAGCAATTGACTGTTCAACAGTCCTTTGCGAGGAAGATGAAATATCACAGCAGTCATCCTACTGCAAAGCGGATAACTGAGTCCTTGACAACTATGTTGGTGTTAGACGTGCGTCCGGTATCCGCCGTTAGTTCACAGGGAACTAGACAATTTATTGAGGCAGTGTGCCCCCGTTACCAAATACCATCTAGGTTCCACTTCTCTAGGCAGGCGATACCGAGAATGTACACGGACGTCAGAAAAAGACTCACCAGTGTCCTAAAAAATGCAGTTGTACCCAATGTCCACTTAACCACGGACATGTGGACAAGTGGAGCAGGGCAGGGTCAGGACTATATGACTGTGACAGCCCACTGGGTAGATGTATGGACTCCCGCCGCAAGAACAGCAGCGGCGGCACCAGTAGCAGCATCTCGCAAACGCCAACTCTTTCCTAGGCAGGCTACGCTTTGTATCACCGCTTTCCAGAATACGCACACAGCTGAAAACCTCTTACGGCAACTGAGGAAGATCATCGCGGAATGGCTTACCCCAATTGGACTCTCCTGTGGATTTGTGGCATCGGACAACGCCAGCAATATTGTGTGTGCATTAAATATGGGCAAATTCCAGCACGTCCCATGTTTTGCACATACCTTGAATTTGGTGGTGCAGAATTTTTTAAAAAACGACAGGGGTGTGCAAGAGATGCTGTCGGTGGCCAGAAGAATGCGGGACACTTTCGGCGTACAGGCACCACGTACAGAAGACTGGAGCACCACCAAAAACTACTGAACCTGCCCTGCCATCATCTGAAGCAAGAAGTGGTAACGAGGTGGAATTCAACCCTCTATATGCTTCAGAGGTTGGAGGAGCAGCAAAAGGCCATTCAAGCCTATACAATTGAGCACGATATAGGAGATGGAATGCACCTGTCTCAAGTGCAGTGGAGAATGATTTCAACGTTGTGCAAGGTTCTGATGCCCTTTGAACTTGCCACACGTGAAGTCAGTTCAGACACTGCCAGCCTGAGTCAGGTCATTCCCCTCATCAGGCTTTTGCAGAAGAAGCTGGAGGCATTGAAGAAGGAGCTAACACGGAGCGATTCCGCTAGGCATGTGGGACTTGTGGATGCAGCCCTTAATTCGCTTAACAAGGATTCACGGGTGGTCAATCTGTTGAAATCAGAGCACTACATTTTGGCCACCGTGCTCGATCCTAGATTTAAAGCCTACCTTGGATCTCTCTTTCCGGCAGACACAGGTCTGCTGGGGTTGAAAGACCTGCTGGTGACAAAATTGTCAAGTCAAGCGGAACGCGACCTGTCAACATCTCCTCCTTCACATTCTCCCGCAACTGGGGGTGCGAGGAAAAGGCTCAGAATTCCGAGCCCACCCGCTGGCGGTGATGCAGGGCAGTCTGGAGCGACTGCTGATGCTGACATCTGGTCCGGACTGAAGGACCTGACAACGATTACGGACATGTCGTCTACTGTCACTGCATATGATTCTCTCAACATTGATAGAATGGTGGAGGATTATATGAGTGACCGCATCCAAGTAGGCACGTCACACAGTCCGTACTTATACTGGCAGGAAAAAGAGGCAATTTGGAGGCCCTTGCACAAACTGGCTTTATTCTACCTAAGTTGCCCTCCCACAAGTGTGTACTCCGAAAGAGTGTTTAGTGCCGCCGCTCACCTTGTCAGCAATCGGCGTACGAGGTTACATCCAGAAAATGTGGAGAAGATGATGTTCATTAAAATGAATTATAATCAATTCCTCCGCGGAGACATTGACCAGCAACAATTGCCTCCACAAAGTACACAGGGAGCTGAGATGGTGGATTCCAGTGGGGACGAATTGATAATCTGTGAGGAGGGGGATGTACACGGTGATATATCGGAGGGTGAAGATGAGGTGGACATCTTGCCTCTGTAGAGCCAGTTTGTGCAAGGAGAGATTAATTGCTTCTTTTTTGGGGGGGGTCCAAACCAACCCGTCATATCAGTCACAGTCGTGTGGCAGACCCTGTCACTGAAATGATGGGTTGGTTAAAGTGTGCATGTCCTGTTTTGTTTATACAACATAAGGGTGGGTGGGAGGGCCCAAGGATAATTCCATCTTGCACCTCTTTTTTCTTTTCTTTTTCTTTGCATCATGTGCTGATTGGGGAGGGTTTTTTGGAAGGGACATCCTGCGTGACACTGCAGTGCCACTCCTAGATGGGCCCGGTGTTTGTGTCGGCCACTAGGGTCGCTAATCTTACTCACACAGTCAGCTACCTCATTGCGCCTCTTTTTTTCTTTGCGTCATGTGCTGTTTGGGGAGGGTTTTTTGGAAGGGCCATCCTGCGTGACACTGCAGTGCCACTCCTAGATGGGCCCGGTGTTTGTGTCGGCCACTAGGGTCGCTAATCTTACTCACACAGCTACCTCATTGCGCCTCTTTTTTTCTTTGCGTCATGTGCTGTTTGGGGAGGGTTTTTTGGAAGGGACATCCTGCGTGACACTGCAGTGCCACTCCTAGATGGGCCCGGTGTTTGTGTCGGCCACTAGGGTCGCTTATCTTACTCGCACAGCGACCTCGGTGCAAATTTTAGGACTAAAAATAATATTGTGAGGTGTGAGGTATTCAGAATAGACTGAAAATGAGTGTAAATTATGGTTTTTGAGGTTAATAATACTTTGGGATCAAAATGACCCCCAAATTCTATGATTTAAGCTGTTTTTTAGTGTTTTTGGAAAAAAACACCCGAATCCAAAACACACCCGAATCCGACAAAAATAATTCGGTGAGGTTTTGCCAAAACGCGTTCGAACCCAAAACACGGCCGCGGAACCGAACCCAAAACCAAAACACAAAACCCGAAAAATTTCAGGCGCTCATCTCTATTTGGAATGCTATACTGCTGTTTTAAAGAACTGCATGTAAAACCCAACCAGTAAAACCTGCATGTGAAGCTGTATCCTGTCTGAGGTGTAACTAAAGTGTGTTGGATTATACTCCAGTTATGTGATTCCTATCACAGTCTATGGGGTAAATTTACTAAGGTGGGAGATTTTTAGAACTGGTGATGTTGCCCATGGCAACCAATCAGATTCTACTTACCATTTATCTAGCTGCTTCTAGCAGATAATAGATATAATCTGATTGGTTGCTATGGGCAACATCACCAGTTCTAAAAATCTCCCACCTTAGTAAATGTACCCCTATGTTTGTTTGCAGATCCTAGATTGTTTGTGTTTTTTATACTTATCCTTATCTGAACTGTTTTCTTGTCACTAAGGCCCTCATTCCGAGTCGTTCGCTCGGTATTTTTCATCGCATCGCAGTGAAATTCCGCTTAGTACGCATGCGCAATATTCGCACTGCGACTGCGCCAAGTAATTTTACAATGGAGATAGTATTTTTACTCACGGCTTTTTCATCGCTCCGGCGATCGTAGTGTGATTGACAGGAAATGGGTGTTACTGGGCGGAAACAGGCCGTTTTATGGGCGTGCGGGAAAAAACGCTACCGTTTCCGGAAAAAACGCAGGAGTGGCCGGGGAAACGGGGGAGTGTCTGGGCGAACGCTGGGTGTGTTTGTGACGTCAAACCAGGAACGACAAGCACTGAACTGATCGCAGATGCCGAGTAAGTCTGAAGCTACTCTGAAACTGCTAAGTAGTTTGTAATCGCAATATTGCGAATACATCGTTCGCAATTTTAAGATGCTAAGATTCACTACCAGTAGGCGGCGGCTTAGCGTGAGCAACTCTGCTAAAATCGCCTTGCGAGCGAACAACTCGGAATGAGGGCCTAAATGTACTTTTCTTCTTAATACTGTATATTATTTTCATGTCTACTATACTTTTGAATGTATTCATATTTGCATATGCTGATTCTGTATGATACCACTTGAAATGCATTTCTTTGATTTTATGTCATTTTTTATGCCTTTTGAAAAACAATAAAAAATACATGATTAAAAATATTGAAATTATAATCCTACTTCCAACGTAAAATATTACTGTTACCATTACTTTACATAGCACCAGCATTTTATGCAGCGCTGTACAGAGAATATATTTTTAATGCACATCAGTCCCTGCCCCATTGGAGAATACAGTCTAAATTCCCTAACGTACAACTATGAACATACACACATTAGGGCTAATATTACCATTGTAGTAAACAGTACATACCCTCATTGAAAGCATGGTGTAAACTCTCCATTGGAAATTTAATTGAATCATCTTTAAAGATCATTTCTTCTTTGTTAGAAAAATATGATTCCAGATTCTCTCTAGTGTCAAAGCCATCTGAATGATAGAATTTAGTAGAGCAGGAATCCATCTTGTATTGTTGTATCACGGACTGGCTGACCGTCACGTCGTTGTCCCTCTGTTATTTGACTGGCACAGGATTTCTGTTTATATTCACCAGGATCCAGTTATGCATATTCATCAGTAGCTGAAACATTGATGTTATCACATGATGGTTTATCATAGTCATGATGGGATTGCAGGTGATGATGTGATGATCTCCTTAATTAGCTAAAATGTTTAAGTCAATTTAATTAAAATATTTCTAGTGCAAACACACATGAAACAAATGTCACATTTCATACAACTGCAAAGTCTTCCTTCTGCTTTGGCTCTGGCACAACTTTTCATTAGAGAAACATAATGAGGCCTAATGCAGACCTGATCGCAACAGCAAATTTGTTAGCTAATGGGCAAAACCATGTGCACTGCAGGGGAGGCCAGGAAGGGGGGTGGGTGGGTGGGGCAGATATAACATGTGCAGAGAGAGTTCGATTTGGTTGAGTTATTTTGTTTCTGTGCAGGGTAAATACTGGCTGCTTTACTTTTACACTGCAATGTAGATTTCAGTTTAAGCACACCCCACCCAAATCTAACTCTCTCTGCACATGTTATATCTGCCTCACCTGCACTGCACATGGTTTTGTCCTTTAGCTAACAAATTTGCTGCTGCGGTCAGGTCTGAATTAGGCCCAAGGTGTCCATGGCTGTCTCTGATCAAGGTGTACAGTTTGTGGCCAAATTCTGGGTGTCCTTGTATAATGCTGGCCATACACCTAAAGATTTATTGTCAATTGACCATTGCTCTAAAATGCTGTAAATCTGACAAAAACGTTTGTTCAGATAAATAGGTCAAATTAAATGGATTTAACCACTTTGTATGATTAACCATTTTTTGTCTGTTTTTCAGTGTTTGGGAGCAAATGGTCAATTGTCATTTGCTCCCATATATTACCAGATTTTATTTCCAATCAGCCAGACCAGACAATAAATCTTTAGATGTATGGCCAGTCTAAGGCTGGGTACACACTTACTGATGTCACATTAGATGTGACATCGCACATGATACCCCGCGCAAATGATATCTTTCATACACACTGAACAATTCTGTTTGCAGCTCATCAGTGATGGCATGCACGCACATCCAGGTGCATGCCGTCTTGTACAATATCTTTAGATTTTAAGTTGATTTCAAGATAACCTGACATTTAGTGGTGTCACTGAGCAAACCAATTATACAACTTAAATCCCATGCAGAGAGGAGGAGCAATTTTTGTGCTCTATTACATTGATTATAAAAGCTCTAGACCACCCTAGCTTAGGTATCATTTTCCTATGACTGATACCTGCCTTTACATAGGGCTGTATCCAATAAGAGTCGGAAACTGCCGTCTTTTCGGAAAGATGGCAGTTTCCGACTAGAATAGGTCGGAAGGGGTTCCAACCTATTCAATAGGGGCACATTTTTCCGACAAGTCTGGAAACCTGACTTGTCGGAATGCTGTCGGAAAGTAGTTGGATTGGCGGAATACTGCCGATCCACCTGCTGCTGCTGTCGGAAAAGGGGCCAAATCCGACAGGTTTTGGCTCTGTTTCCGACAAACTCAATCCAACTTGAAAACAAGTCGGATTGAGGTGAGGAGATGGGGAGCGGTGCGGTGGTCTACGGGGATGATAGTACCCGTAGTGCCTCCCCCACCGTCTCACACCTCACTTCTACTGCCAGCTACGCCGACTGCTGGAAGCTCCCCCGCCGGCCGCCACACACTGCTCCCCCGCCGGCCGCCGCACACTGCTCCCTTCACCGCTGCTGTCAGCGCACCCAGCAGCCGCTGACAGCAGGATTTGGGCGCTCTTTGAATAGGGGATGTCGGGTCCATTCCGACAACTGCATGTCAGAATGGACCTGACTCTTATTGAATATTCCCCATAATGTGACAGTGTCTTGGAACTGCCTTATGGCAATTACTGATCACAGATCAGAGCAATTATCACTGACTGACTGGCTGCCAGCAAGGAAACCAATCTGATCAGGAAAGGAAGATACCTATTTCCTCTCCCTCTTATGGTAAGCAGCGCTGAAATCACTGTATACTTATTTTCTAACTGTCCACCTTAATATACTATCCGCTTTCTGTACTTTTCTGAATGTCTGTCTTCCCTATCTGTTTCATTTACATTTAAATAGTCCTTTAATCCTTCTTTCTTCTTTCTATATGTTACAGAGCATTTCCTTATATCCATTTTAGATATTTCAAATATATTGATGATATTATATTTTGATATTATACATAGAACTAAGCTGGGATTAAAGACTGGTTAAACATGCCTCATTCAAACACACTTTGGCCTGGTTCTAATGAACATCTCTCCATATGTGGCCTGGTATAATTAGCATTTAACAAGCATGGCCTGATCACTGTACTAGACAATACCTTCCACAGATTTCATGTGGAAGACACGGTATCCGGTCTCTAGGTCGACAGTCGCTAGGTCATCTACTATTGGTCGACATGCATTAGGTCAACACGGTCAGTAGGTCGACATTTTCTAGGTCAACATGACAAAAGGTCGACATGAGTTTTTTAACATTGTTTTTTCATTTTGTTTTACTTTTTCATACTTTACGAGCCACGCGAGGGGACACAGTGCACTAATTGGGGCTCCTGGTCACTCTACAAAGAATAGGACCCGTTTTTAAAAAAAACATGTTGACCTTTTGTCATGTTGATCTAATTCTTGTGTCAACCTATTTTGGGTGTTGATTTAAGGGCCCTACACACTTAAAGATTATCTGTCCAATCTGGCTGATTGGAAAGGAAATCTGGCAATGTCTGGGAGCAAATGACAATCAACAATTTGCTACCAAAATCAAGAAAATGGACAAAAACAGTTCAGATAAATTGGTTTAATGAAACAAACTTAACCAATTTGTCTTAAAGTACATTTTTGTCTGTTTTCCAATGTTTGAGAGTAGTGAATTGCCATTTGCTCCCAAACATTGCCAGATTTTCTTTCCAATCAGCCAGATTGGACAGATAATCTTTTAGTGTGTAGGGCCCTTTAGTTACGGTCGACCAATAGTGGTCAACCTAAACACTGTCGACTTAAGTGTGGTCGACCCTATGAACCACACCTAGAAGACACACCCATTCAGGTATAGTATACCTATTTGAATTCACCGCTCTCACACTCACTCAGAATCGAGCTGGCCTCTCAGAAGAATAGACCTCTCATCACCAGGATTAATTTCATTATGGCTAAGTATTGAACACACATGGCTTAATGGCATAGAATAGTTAATCTGGAAATACATATGGCTTTAAGGTTAATGGTGCTGGTGCAATTATGTGATATTGGGGGTAATTCTGAGTTGATCGCAGCAGGAATTTTGTTAGCAGTTGGGCAAAACCATGTGCACTGCAGGGGAGGCAGATATAACATGTGCAGAGAGAGTTAGATTTGGGCGGGTTATTTTGTTTCTGTGCAGGGTAAATAATGGCTGCTTTATTTTTATTGCAGATTGAACACACAACACCCAAATCTAACTCTCTCTGCACATGTTATATCTGCCTCCCCCGCAGTGCACATGGGGGGTAATTCCAAGTTGATCGCAGCAGAAATTTAGTTAGCAATTGGGCAAAACCATGTGCACTGCAGGGGAGGCAGATTTAACAAGTGCAGAGAATTAGATTTGGGTGGGGTGTGTTCAATCTGCAATCTAATTTGCAGTGTAAAAATAAATCAGCCAGTATTTACCCTGCACAGAAATAAAATAACCCACCCAAATCTAATTATCTCTGCACATGTTAAATTTGCCTCCCCTGCAGTGCACATGGTTTTGCCCAATTGCTAACTAAATTCCTGCTGTGATCAACTTGAAATTACCCCCATGATTTTGCCCAACTGATAACAAAATTCCTGCTGCAATCAATTACCCTCATTGTTATGTGTTTGTGATATACATTTGTGGATGGTGATTTAGAATAGATTGTGCTGGTTTGTGAATAGTAATTAGAGATGTGCACTTGAAATTTTTCGGGTTTTGTGTTTTGGTTTTGGGTTCGGTTCCGCGGCCGTGTTTTGGGTTCGACCGCGTTTTGGCAAAACCTCACCGAATTTTTTTTGTCGGATTCGGGTGTGTTTTGGATTCGGGTGTTTTTTTCAAAAAAACCCTAAAAAACAGCTTAAATCGTAGAATTTGGGGTCATTTTGACCCCAAAGTATTATTAACCTCAAAAACCATAATTTCCACTCATTTTCAGTCTATTCTGAATACCTCACACCTCACAATATTATTTTTAGTCCTAAAATTTGCACAGAGGTCGCTGGATGACTAAGCTAAGCGACCCTAGTGGCCGACACAAACACCTGGCCCATCTAGGAGTGGCACTGCAGTGTCACGCAGGATGGCCCTTCCAAAAAACACTCCCCAAAGAGCACATGACGCAAAGAAAAAAAGAGGCGCAATGAGGTAGCTGTGTGAGTAAGATAAGCGACCCTAGTGGCCGACACAAACACTTGGCCCATCTAGGAGTGGCACTGCAGTGTCACGCAGGATGGCCCTTCCAAAAAACACTCCCCAAACAGCACATGACGCAAAGAAAAAAAGAGGCGCAATGAGGTAGCTGTGTGAGTAAGATAAGCGACCCTAGTTGCCGACACAAATACCTGGCCCATCTAGGAGTGGCACTGCAGTGTCACGCAGGATGGCCCTTCCAAAAAACACTCCCCAAACAGCACATGACGCAAAGAAAAAAAGAGGCGCAATGAGGTAGCTGTGTGAGTAAGATAAGCGACCCTAGTGGCCGACACAAACACCTGGCCCTTCTAGGAGTGGCACTGCAGTGTCACGCAGGATGGCCCTTCCAAAAAACACTCCCCAAACAGCACATGACGCAAAGAAAAAAAGAGGCGCAATGAGGTAGCTGTGTGAGTAAGATAAGCGACCCTAGTGGCCGACACAAACACCTGGCCCATCTAGGAGTGGCACTGCAGTGTCACGCAGGATGGCCCTTCCAAAAAACACTCCCCAAACAGCACATGACGCAAAGAAAAAAAGAGGCGCAATGAGGTAGCTGTGTGAGTAAGATAAGCGACCCTAGTGGCCGACACAAACACCTGGCCCATCTAGGAGTGGCACTGCAGTGTCACGCAGGATGGCCCTTCCAAAAAACACTCTCCAAACAGCACATGACGCAAAGAAAAAAAGAGGCACAATGAGGTAGCTGTGTGAGTAAGATAAGCGACCCTAGTGGCCGACACAAACACCTGGCCCATCTAGGAGTGGCACTGCAGTGTCACGCAGGATGGCCCTTCCAAAAAACACTCTCCAAACAGCACATGACGCAAAGAAAAAAAGAGGCGCAATGAGGTAGCTGTGTGAGTAAGATAAGCGACCCTAGTGGCCGACACAAACACCTAGCCCATCTAGGAGTGGCACTGCAGTGTCACGCAGGATGGCCCTTCCAAAAAACACTCCCCAAACAGCACATGACGCAAAGAAGAAAAAAAGAAAAAAGAGGTGCAAGATGGAATTGTCCTTGGGCCCTCCCACCCACCCTTATGTTGTATAAACAGGACATGCACACTTTAACCAACCCATCATTTCAGTGACAGGGTCTGCCACACGACTGTGACTGAAATGACGGGTTGGTTTGGACCCCCACCAAAAAAGAAGCAATTAATCTCTCCTTGCACAAACTGGCTCTACAGAGGCAAGATGTCCACCTCATCATCATCCTCCAATATATCACTGTGTACATCCCCCTCCTCACAGATTATCAATTCGTCCCCACTGGAATCCACCATCTCAGCTCCCTGTGTACTTTTTGGAGGCAATTGCTGCTGGTCAATGTCTCCACGGAGGAATTGATTATAATTCATTTTAATGAACATCATCTTCTCCACATTTTCTGGAAGTAACCTCGTACGCCGATTGCTGACAAGGTGAGCGGCGGCACTAAACACTCTTTCGGAGTACACACTTGTGGGACGGCAACTTAGGTAGAATAAAGCCAGTTTGTGCAAGGGCCTCCAAATTGCCTCTTTTTCCTGCCAGTATAAGTACGGTCTGTGTGACGTGCCTACTTGGATGCGGTCACTCATATAATCCTCCACCATTCTTTCAATGGGGAGAGAATCATATGCAGTGACAGTAGACGACATGTCCGTAATCGTTGTCAGGTCCTTCAGTCCGGACCAGATGTCAGCATCAGCAGTCGCTCCAGACTGCCCTGCATCACCGCCAGCGGGTGGGCTCGGAATTCTGAGCCTTTTCCTCGCACCCCCAGTTGCGGGAGAATGTGAAGGAGGAGATGTTGACAGGTCGCGTTCCGCTTGACTTGACAATTTTCTCACCAGCAGGTCTTTGAACCCCAGCAGACTTGTGTCTGCCGGAAAGAGAGATCCAAGGTAGGTTTTAAATCTAGGATCGAGCACGGTGGCCAAAATGTAGTGCTCTGATTTCAACAGATTGACCACCCGTGAATCCTTGTTAAGCGAATTAAGGGCTCCATCCACAAGTCCCACATGCCTAGCGGAATCGCTCCGTGTTAGCTCCTCCTTCAATGTCTCCAGCTTCTTCTGCAAAAGCCTGATGAGGGGAATGACCTGACTCAGGCTGGCAGTGTCTGAACTGACTTCACGTGTGGCAAGTTCAAAGGGCAGCAGAACCTTGCACAATGTTGAAATCATTCTCCACTGCGCTTGAGACAGGTGCATTCCACCTCCTATATCGTGCTGAATTGTATAGGCTTGAATGGCCTTTTGCTGCTCCTCCAACCTCTGAAGCATATATAGGGTTGAATTCCACCTCGTTACCACTTCTTGCTTCAGATGATGGCAGGGCAGGTTCAGGCGTTTTTGGTGTTGCTCCAGTCTTCTGTACGTGGTGCCTGTACACCGAAAGTGTCCCGCAATTCTTCTGGCCACCGACAGCATCTCTTGCACGCCCCTGTCGTTTTTAAAAAAATTCTGCACCACCAAATTCAAGGTATGTGCAAAACATGGGACGTGCTGGAATTTGCCCATATTTAATGCACACACAATATTGCTGGCGTTGTCCGATGCCACAAATCCACAGGAGAGTCCAATTGGGGTAAGCCATTCCGCGATGATCTTCCTCAGTTGCCGTAAGAGGTTTTCAGCTGTGTGCGTATTCTGGAAACCGGTGATACAAAGCGTAGCCTGCCTAGGAAAGAGTTGGCGTTTGCGAGATGCTGCTACTGGTGCCGCCGCTGCTGTTCTTGCGGCGGGAGTCCATACATCTACCCAGTGGGCTGTCACAGTCATATAGTCCTGACCCTGCCCTGCTCCACTTGTCCACATGTCCGTGGTTAAGTGGACATTGGGTACAACTGCATTTTTTAGGACACTGGTGAGTCTTTTTCTGACGTCTGTGTACATTCTCGGTATCGCCTGCCTAGAGAAGTGGAACCTAGATGGTATTTGGTGACGGGGGCACACTACCTCAAGAAATTGTCTAGTTCCCTGTGAACTAACGGCGGATACCGGACGCACGTCTAACACCAACATAGTTATCAAGGCCTCAGTTATCCGCTTTGCAGCAGGATGACTGCTGTGATATTTCATCTTCCTCGCAAAGGACTGTTGGACAGTCAATTGCTTGGTGGAAGTAGTAAAAGTGGTCTTACGATTTCCCCTCTGGGATGACCATCGACTCCCAGCAGCAACAACAGCAGCGCCAGCAGCAGTAGGCGTTACACGCAAGGATGCATCGGAGGAATCCCAGGCAGGAGAGGAATCGTCAGAATTGCCAGTGACATGGCCTGCAGGACTATTGGCATTCCTGGGGAAGGAGGAAATTGACACTGAGGGAGTTGGTGGGGTGGTTTGCGTGAGCTTGGTTACAAGAGGAAGGGATTTACTGGTCAGTGGACTGCTTCCGCTGTCGCCCAAAGTTTTTGAACTTGTCACTGACTTATTATGAATGCGCTGCAGGTGACGTATAAGGGAGGATGTTCCGAGGTGGTTAACGTCCTTACCCCTACTTATTACAGCTTGACAAAGGCAACACACGGCTTGACAAATGTTGTCCGCATTTCTGTTGAAATACTTCCACACCGAAGAGCTGATTTTTTTGGTATTTTCACCAGGCATGTCAACGGCCATATTCCTCCCACGGACAACAGGTGTCTCCCCGGGTGCCTGACTTAAACAAACCACCTCACCATCAGAATCCTCCTTGTCAATTTCCTCCCCAGCGCCAGCAACACCCATATCCTCCTCATCCTGGTGTACTTCAACACTGACATCTTCAATCTGACTATCAGGAACTGGACTGCGGGTGCTCCTTCCAGCACTTGCAGGGGGCGTGCAAATGGTGGAAGGTGCATGCTCTTCACGTCCAGTGTTGGGAAGGTCAGGCATCGCAACCGACACAATTGGACTCTCCTTGTGGATTTGGGATTTCGAAGAACGCACAGTTCTTTGCGGTGCTTTTGCCAGCTTGAGTCTTTTCATTTTTCTAGCGAGAGGCTGAGTGCTTCCATCCTCATGTGAAGCTGAACCACTAGCCATGAACATAGGCCAGGGCCTCAGCCGTTCCTTGCCACTCCGTGTGGTAAATGGCATATTGGCAAGTTTACGCTTCTCCTCCGACAATTTTATTTTAGATTTTGGAGTCCTTTTTTTACTGATATTTGGTGTTTTGGATTTTACATGCTCTGTACTATGACATTGGGCATCGGCCTTGGCAGACGACGTTGGTGGCATTTCATCGTCTCGGCCATGACTAGTGGCAGCAGCTTCAGCACGAGGTGGAAGTGGATCTTGATCTTTCCCTAATTTTGGAACCTCAACATTTTTGTTCTCCATATTTTAATAGGCACAACTAAAAGGCACCTCAGGTAAACAATGGAGATGGATGGATACTAGTATACTTATGGATGGACGAGCGACTGCCAACACAGAGGTAGCTACAGCCGTGGACTACCGTACTGTTTCTGCTGCTAATATAGACTGGATGATAATGAGATGAAATTAATATATATATATATAATATCACTAGTACTGCAGCCGGACAGGTATATATATTTATTATGTAATGACTGATGACGGACCTGCTGGACACTGTCAGCTCAGCAGCACCGCAGACTGCTACAGTAAGCTACTATAGTAGTATGTATCAAGTAGAAAGAAAAAAAAAAACCACGGGTAGGTGGTGTACAATTATGGATGGACGAGCGACTGCCGACACAGAGGTAGCTACAGCCGTGGACTACCGTACTGTGTCTGCTGCTAATATAGACTGGATGATAATGAGATGAAATTAATATATATATATATATATATATAATATCACTAGTACTGCAGCCGGACAGGTATATATATTTATTATGTAATGACTGATGACGGACCTGCTGGACACTGTCAGCTCAGCAGCACCGCAGACTGCTACAGTAAGATACTATAGTAGTATGTATCAATAAGAAAGAAAAAAAAAAACCACGGGTAGGTGGTATACAATTATGGATGGACGAGCGACTGCCGACACAGAGGTAGCTACAGCCGTGGACTACCGTACTGTGTCTGCTGCTAATATAGACTGGATGACAATGAGATGAAATTAATATATATATATATAATATCACTAGTACTGCAGCCGGACAGGTATATATATTTATTATGTAATGACTGATGACGGACCTGCTGGACACTGTCAGCTCAGCAGCACCGCAGACTGCTACAGTAAGCTACTATAGTAGTATGTATCAAGAAGAAAGAAAAAAAAAAACCACGGGTAGGTGGTATACAATTATGGATGGACGAGCGACTGCCGACACAGAGGTAGCTACAGCCGTGGACTACCGTACTGTGTCTGCTGCTAATATAGACTGGATGATAATGAGATGAAATGAATATATATATATATATATAATATCACTAGTACTGCAGCCGGACAGGTATATATATTTATTATGTAATGACTGATGACGGACCTGCTGGACACTGTCAGCTCAGCAGCACCGCAGACTGCTACAGTAAGCTACTATAGTAGTATGTATCAAGAAGAAAGAAAAAAAAAAACCACGGGTAGGTGGTATACAATTATGGATGGACGAGCGACTGCCGACACAGAGGTAGCTACAGCCGTGGACTACCGTACTGTGTCTGCTGCTAATATAGACTGGATGATAATGAGATGAAATTAATATATATATATATAATATCACTAGTACTGCAGCCGGACAGGTATATATATTTATTATGTAATGACTGATGACGGACCTGCTGGACACTGTCAGCTCAGCAGCACCGCAGACTGCTACAGTAAGCTACTATAGTAGTATGTATCAAGAAGAAAAAAAAAAAAAAACACGGGTAGGTGGTATACAATTATATATATATTATATACAATTATATATATATATATATATATATATATATATATATATATTAATCTGGTGGTGATTAATTAAACTGGTGGTCAGGTCACTGGTCACACTATCAGCAACTTGCAAGTAGTACTCCTAAGCAGACAATCACAATATATACTGGTGGTCAGTGTGGTCACAATGGCAGTGTGGCACTCTGGCAGCAAAAGTGTGCACTGTACGTTAAAATATGTACTCCTGCTCTCAGACTCTAACTGCTCCCCACTGTCTCCCCCACAAGTCAGATATACAGTCACACTATCACTTCAGCAAGTAGTAGTACTCCTCCTAATGCTCCCCAAAATTACTAAAGTAAATACTGTGTCTCTCTCTACTCTAGTCTCACTCTCTTCTCTATAAACGGAGAGGACGCCAGCCACGTCCTCTCCCTATCAATCTCAATGCACGTGTGAAAATGGCGGTGACGCGCGGCTCCTTATATAGAATCCGAGTCTCGCGATAGAATCCGAGCCTCGCGAGAATCCGACAGCGGGATGATGACGTTCGGGCGCGCTCGGGTTAACCGAGCAAGGCGGGAAGATCCGAGTCGCTCGGCCCCGTGTAAAAAAACCTGAAGTTCGGGCGGGTTCGGATTCCGAGGAACCGAACCCGCTCATCTCTAAATAGTATATGTTGTTAATCATGAATACCACCATGCAAATACTTGATTTATGTGTGTTTTGTAGCAATTAAATATAATTAGATGGACAGGAATGTGAAATTGAAGTCGGTTCTTGAGATGTTTGAATAAATTGGTTAAGTTGGATTGGAATCGTGGAATATAATTAGATGGCTTGGAATTGTGAAATCATCATATATGTATTATGTTGTAGTTTATACATTTTGGAATGTAGTGGAGTCTTTCAGAGGTATGTTGGTTTGTTCAAGATGGCTGCTGCCATGTGACTTTTTATAGTCTAACAAAGAATGCCATGTACCTGGAAACATACGATGGTGATATTGTTATAGTATTGTGATGCTATAGCTAGATATGTTCGGCGGGCATTTTTCATGTTTTGTGTTTTGGTTCTGGTTCCATGCTCGTGTTTTGGATCTGGATTGGTTTTGCCAAAACCACCCTTTCGTGTTTTGGTTTTGGATCTGGATGATTTTTTAAATAAACATAAAAACAGCTAAAATCACAGAATTTGGGGGTAATTTTTACCCTACGGTATCATTAAGCTCAATTACATACATTTCCACTAATTTCCAGTCTATTCTGAACATCTCATACCTCACAATATTATTTTTAGGCAAAAAAAGTTGCACTGAGGTGGCTGTATAACTAAGCTAAGCAATACAAGTGTGCGGCACAAACTCCTGGCCCTTCTAGGAGTGGCACTGCAGTGTCAGACAGGATGGCAGATTTAAAAAATAGGCCCCAAACAGCACATGATGCAAAGAAGAAAAAGAGGTGCAATGAGGTAGCTGGATGGCTAAGCTAAGTGACACAAGTGTGCGGCACCAACACCTGGCTAATCTAGGAGTGGCACTGCAGTGTCAGACAGGATGGCAGATTTAAAAAATAGGCCCCAAACAGCACATGATGCAAAGAAGAAAAAGAGGTGCAATGAGGTAGCTGGATGGCTAAGCTAAGTGACACAAGTGTGCGGCACCAACACCTGGCTAATCTAGGAGTGGCACTGCAATGTCAGACAGGATGACACTATTCAAAAACTAGGCCCCAAACAGCACATCATGCAAAGAAGTAAAAAAAGGTGCAATGAGGTAGCTGTATGGTATCGGGGACACACTACCTCCATCAATTGTCTAAATACAGCTGCACTAATGGTAGATACCGGACGCACATCTAGCACCAACATAGCTGTCAAGGCCTCAGTTATCCGCATTGCAACAGGATGACTGCTGTCATATTTCATCTTCCTCACAAAGGACTGTTGGGCAGTCATTTGCTTAGTTGAAGTAGTACAAGTGGTCTTCCAACATCCCCTCTGGGATGACGATCGACTCCCAGCAGCAACAACAGCAGCAGCAGCAGTAAGAGGAAGTGGTTCTTGATCTTTCCATATTTTATCTTTCAAATTTTCGTTCTCTATTATTTTTCTGGTGTTATATAACAAAATGCAGCAAGGGAGAGCATACCTCTACACCACACAGGGCAAACCCTGTAAAAAGTATTTGGATAAAATATTAATAACATCATTATTTGGAGTAAATAATATACAGCACAGGAGAGCACCACTGGACTTATATGGCAGCACCACTGGACAGGACTTATATGGTAGTACCACTGGACTGATTTTACATGCCAGTACCACTGAGTTTATACGCCAGTTCCACTGGACATATATGACAGTATTAATGGACTTATACTGCAGTACTACTGGACTTATACAGCAGTATCACTAGACTGGATTTATACGGCAGTACCACTGGACATATATGGCAGTATCATTGTACTTATACAGCAGTACCACTGGACTTGATTTATATGCAGTATCACTGGACTTATATGTCAGTACCACTGGAATTATATGGCAATATCACTGGAGTTATACATCAGTATAACTGGAATTATACGGCAGTATCACTGGATTTATACAGCAGTATCACTGGATTTATACAGCAGTATCAATGGACTGCATTTATATGGCAGTACCACTGGACATAAACAGCAGTATCACTGGATTTATACGGCAGTATCACTTGACTTATACGGTAGTACCACTGGAGTGGATTTATACAGCAGTATCACTGGACTTATACGGCAGTACCAGTGGAATTATACAGCAGTATCACTAGACTTATACTGCAGTATCACTGGAATTATACAGCAGTACAACTGGACTTATACGGCAGTATCACAGGAAATATACAGCAGTGCCATTGGACTTATATGGCAGTACCACTGGACTGGATTTATATGACAGTATCACTTGATTTATATGGCAGTACCACTGAAATTATATGGCAGTATCACAGGACTTATATGGCAGTATCACTGCAACTATACGGCAGTATCACTGGAATTATACGGCAGTATCACTGGACTAGATTTATATGGCAGTATCACTGGACTTTTACGGCAGTACCACTGGAATTATACGTCAGTATCACTGGAATTATATGGCAGTATCAGTGGATTTAGACAGCAGTATTACTTGACTGAATTTATACAGCAGTACCACTGGACATATATGGGAGTATCACTGGACTTATATGGAAGTACCACTGGACTGGATTTATATGGCAGTATCACTGGACACATACAGCAGTACCATTGGAATTATACGGCAGTATCAATGTACTTATACGGCAATATCATTGGAATTATATGGCAGTACCACTGGACTTATACGACAGCATCACTGGAATTATACTGCAGTACCACTAGACTTATATGGCAGTACCACTGGACTAGATTTATAGGGCAGTATCACTGGACTTATACGGCAGTACCACTGGACCTATACGGCAGTATCACTGGAATTACACAGTAGTACCACTGAATTTATATGGCAGTTCCACTGGATTGGATTTATACGGCAGTATCACTAGACTTATACGGCAGTACCACTGGAATTATATGGCAGTAATACTGGACATATAAGTCAGTATCACTGGAATTATATGGCAGTACCACTGGACTTATATGGCAGTACCACTGGAATTGATTTACATTACAGTACCACTGGACATATATGGCAGTACCACTGGACCTATACGGCAGTATCACTATATTACACAGCAGTACCACTGAACTTATATGGCAGTTCCACTGGATTGTATTTATACGGCAGTATCACTGGACATATACAGCAGTACTATTGGAATTATACGGCAGTATCACTGGACTTATACGGCAGTATCATTGGAATTATATGGCAGTGTCACGTTTAAATACTGAAATGAGCATCATAAATTATATATGATCTAAGGTGTGGTGATTACCTGCAGGAATAATCACCAATAATGTTTCCAAGTGACTGTATATATATATAATTTTGTATTCTTTTCAGCCGAGATGTGACAACATGGCTGACAGGCAATATCCTGCATTTGACCCAATAGGCCAGGCTGGGAGAGATCTGCAGACCATAAAGTTTGAGATGACATGTGCCTGACTGGACCATTGTAAAGGGGGATGACCTTTCTACATCAAAAGCAGAGATTTGCAAGCTCTGGACATTGAGGGCTAATAGGGCCAATTTGTTTGTTAGGTCAACAGAGGGGCTGTAAACAGACCAGGGATCCTGTTTCCTGGCTAATGTCATAAACCTCACTTTCTTTGAAAGAGATTCATACAGTATACCCCTTACCTCCCCCTTGGCTGTTGCCAAGCACCAAGTATGTAAAACCTGGTGTAGATACAGTCCAGCACAGAAGTGGTTAAAATCCCAAGGGAGGAAGCCTGATGAAGCTGGAGACTATATCTGTCCCACTCATGAAAATAGGAGTTGTGATCTCTTGGGGATACAGCTAGTATGCTGGAGATGACCTGAGTTATTCTGTGAAGTCCCCCATGGCAGAAGTATCCAATATTTATTTGTATAAGTGAATTAAGGTTTCTGTAAGTTTTTTATTTCCTTTTCATTTATTGAGATTGCTGTATTCTGTGTGTGTTTTTAAAATATTCTTAATAATCTTTGTAACCTTTTTGTAACCAAAGCTTTAAAGTATTCTTGAAATTAAAATCCTAATTTTAGTTCTGATTTCTGTTGTTCTTATGAACACTAAACCTGTGTATGGCTCAGGCCTACCTATTTTTCTAAGTATTGCAGTGTGTGTGTGTGTGACAGGTAAAGCTAAAGACGCATGCAATGTCCTTAATACGTTGAAAAGTCTTTGCTGGTGGCAGCTGAAAGTATTTAAGTAATCCCATGTGTCAAAAGTGACCCCGTACGTCGCATGTGGCAGTTCTCAAATTGGCATATTTGTGGAATTGGCCGGCAGCATTTTCACACAGTAACACTGGACTTATACGACAGCATCACTGGAATAATACAGCAGTACCACTGGACTTATATGGCAGTACCACTGGACTAGATTTATAGGGCACAATCACTGGACTTATATGGCAGTACCACTGGACCTTTACGGCAGTATCACTGGAATTACACAGCAGTACCACTGAATTTATATGGCAGTTCCACTGGATTGGATTTATACGGCAGTATCACTGGATTTATACGTCAGTACCACTGGAATTATACAGCAGTAATACTGGACATATAAGTCAGTATCACTGGAATTATATGGCAGTACCACTGGAATGGATTTATATGGCATTACCACTGGACATATACGGTAATATCACTGGATTTATACGGCAGTATCACTGGACTTATATGGCATTTTTACTGGACTGGATTTATACGCCAGTACCACTGGATTTATATGGCAGTACCACTGGACATATACATCAGTATCACTGGATTTATATGGCAATACCACTGGACATATACTGCAGTATCACTGGACTGGATTTATATGTTAGTACCACTGGACATATACGACAGTATCACTGGATTTATACAGCAGTATCACTGGACTGGATTTATATGCCAGTACCATTGGATTTTTACGGCAGTACCACTGGACATATATGGCAGTATCACTGGAGTTATATGGCAGTACGACTGGACGTATGTGGCAGTATCACTGGACTGGATTTATACAGCATTTCTACTGGACATATATGGCAGTATCACTGGATTTATATGACAGTACCACTGGACATATATGGCAGTATCACTGGACTGGATGTATATGTCAGTACCACTAGACATATACTGTAGTATCACTGGATT
Source organism: Pseudophryne corroboree (assembly GCF_028390025.1). Taxonomy (NCBI): domain Eukaryota; kingdom Metazoa; phylum Chordata; class Amphibia; order Anura; family Myobatrachidae; genus Pseudophryne; species Pseudophryne corroboree. The sequence goes on from NC_086453.1 coordinate 332,732,177, forward strand.
TATACGGCAGTATCACTGGACTTATATGGCATTATCACTGGACTGGATTTATACGCCAGTACCACTGGATATATATGGCAGTGCCACTGGAAAAATACATCAGTATCACTAAATTTATATGGCAGAACCACTGGACATATACGCCAATATCACTAGAATTATATAGCAGTATCACTGGACATATTCGTCAGTTTCACTGGACTGGATTTATACGGCAGTACCACTGGACATTATTGTCACTATCACTGGATTTATACGCCAGTACCGCTGGATTTATTCGACAGTACCACTGCAGATACTGTATATGGCAGTATCACTGAAATTATTTGGGAGTACCACTGGATATATATGGCAGTATCACTGGACTGGACTTATACAGCAGTACCACTGGACATATATGACGGTATCACTGGATTTATACGGCAGAATCACTGGACTTATACTGCAGTATCACTGGACTGGATTTATATGCCAGTGTCATTGGATTTTTATGGTAATACCACTGTATATATATGGCAGTATCACGGGAATTATATGGCAGTACTACTGGACATATGCGGCAGTAGTGGCAGATCCAGGGGGGGCACTAGGGCCTGTGCCCCCCGTGTCATTTGTGGCCTTCTGTCCCCCCCCCAGTGCAGGCGCCACACAGAGAGATGACGAGTGCCCCCTGAGCTTGTGTTAGCAGTGGGCGCCCGCCTCCCTGCACAGTGGCAGCCAGAGGCAGGAGCTCAGTTCTGAGCTCCGGCTTCCGGCGCTGTCACTGTGCACCGTGTGCTATTGGAGAGACTTCAGTCATGACGTCTCTATCATAGTGCTTACTGAGGAGCAGACGCCCAGGGAGGAGGAGGACTGCATCGGCCTGGAGGCGGGAACGGGGCTCGGTAAGTATGAGTTTTTTTTCCTTAATGCAGTGGGGGCATCTACTGGGGGCAAACTACGGGGGGACATTACTTCTGAGGGGCATCAACAAGGGGCATTACTACTGGGGGCAAACTACTGGGGGCATTATAACAGGGGGCATCTACCGGGGGAATCACTACTGAGGGTTCATCTATTGGGGGCAGCTACTGGGGGACAATTTTACTGGGGGCCATCTACTGGGGGCATTATTACTTGGGGGCATCTACTGGGGGCATTACTACTGGGGTGTCATCTATTGGGCAAACTTGTAGGGGGCATTACTACTGGGGGGTCATCTATTGGGGCATCTACTGGGGGACATTTTTACTGGGGGCCATCTACTGGCGGCATTATTACTGGGGGGTATCTACTGGGGACATTACTACTGGGGGGTCATCGATTGGGGGCAAAATCCTTGGGGGCATTACTACTGGGGGGCAAACTACTGGAGGACATTACTGGGGGGCATCTACGGGGGAAAACTGCTGGGGGACATTATTACTGGGGGGCATCTACTGGGGGCCAACTACTGGGGGATATTATTACTGGGGGGCATCTACTGGGGGCAAACTGCTGGGGGACATTATTACTGGGTGGCATCTACTGGGGGCAAACTACTGGGGGACATTATTACTGGGGGCCAACTACAAAGGTGCTAACTACTGGGGGCATACTACAGGAGGGCATTACTACTGGCGGCATAACTACAGGGGCATTACTACTTAGGGGCTAAACTACAGGGGTGCCAAACTACTGGGGGCATAATGACAGGGGCCAAACTACTGTGGGATAACTACAGGGGCCAAACTACTGGTGGCATTACTACTTGAGGCTAAACTACAAGGGGGTATAACTACAGGGGCTAAACTACAATGGAGAAAACTACAGGGGGGCATTACTACTGGTGGCTAAACTACTGGGGGCATTACCACTGGGAGGCTAAACTAAAGGGGGGGTAAACTACTGCGGTCTTAACTGCAGAGGCATTACCACTGGGGGCATAATGACTGGGGGCTTTACTACAGGCAACATTACTACTGGGGGCAATACAGCATTGCATAAGGGGCACCAATACTATGGGGTCTATATAAGGGGCACTACCAGTACAGTGGACATTGCATAATGAGCGCTACAACTGTGGGCATTGTATAAGAAGTGGCACCTCACATGCACCGAAGCCGCACGGAAATGTACTTGCCCCTTCCATGGTGCCCCCCCCTATCTTTTTCTTCTGGATCCGCCCCTGTGCGGCAGTATCACTGGACTTTAATTATATGGCAGTTCCACTGGACATATATGGCAGTATCACTGGAATTATTTAGCAGTACCACTGGACATATATGGCAGTATCACTGGACTGGACTTATACGGCAGTACCACTGGACATACAGGTATATATATGATAGTTTCACTGGATTTATACGGCAGTACCACTGGACATATATGGCAGTATCACTGGACATATACGGCAGTTTCACTGGACTTATACGGCAGTATCACTGGACTGCATTTATATGCCAGTACCACTGTATTTATATGGCAGTGTCACTGGACTTATACGGCAGTATCACTGGACATATATGGCAGTATCACTGGACTTATACAGCAGCACAGAGACACCATTACTGGACTGATGCAGGACAACACAGCACCACTGCAATGGACTGGACTTATACAGCAGCACTGGACATATGGCAGCAGAGGACACGACCACTGCACTGGACTTATACAGCTACACGGGACATATGGCAGCAGAGGACACCACCACTGTGACTGGACTGATGCAGCATAAGACACTGCACTGGTCTGAGCAGCACAAGTCAGCACTGGAATCACCACCCCACTTTTCCTCCTGCACAGACACTGAGGACGGAAACACATCCTCTTGCTACACTCTCCAATACCGGAGTGAAAATGGCGGGGACACGCGGCTCCTTCTATGAATCCAAAACCGGCGAGAATTCGACATCGGGATAATGAAGTTTTGCCTTGTTCTGGTTTACTGAGTCAGGCGGGGAAACCCGAGCTGGGCTCAGGTAGTGAAGTACAATAGGGTTCGGTTCAGCCCACTCATATTTAGTTATAGCTATAACCATAGGCTGAAATCAGTGTTTTTGGGAATGGATGTAGGTATATACAGTAATTGTGGAATATAATTAGTTGGATTGGAATGTGCCTGAATTAGTTAGTTGGTTCGTACAAGGTGTCTGCTAGTATGTGGCTGCTGGCATCCCCTTATGAACCATATGTTGCAGACTTTGGAATCATGGGAGCTTTCAAAAATGGATTCTAGCTTGTGTCCCACGTGGTTTGTACATAGGAAACAGGCGGTCTGTGGACTATGCAGTCACATGCTGCCCCTCCCCTGCACGTCCCCACACTAATATATCCCTCTAGTCATAACTATATATATATATATATATATATATATATATATATATATATCTTTCTCTCTCACTCTGTATTTTCTCTTTAACATCTCTCATGTCTTACATTGTATTTGACCAATTCTGTATAATGATAGATATAAATTTTATGAGTATCAATTGTTTGTGGAAATACATTCTTAAGTTTTACATTCTATATGACATGCATGCATTCTTCCATGAATAGAATATTCCTAATGGTTTAAACATATATTTCTAGGTACAACCTTAGCAAGTATGTTATTAAAAGGTACATAAATAGTGATTCATTATTATAAATCACTAAATGGTTAAAATTATACATTTGCTACGAAGATATGAAATAATGTAATAAAAGCAATAGGAACAGAAAGGAAGAAAAAGCAATCCCCTTTATCACTATACAGTAGTCTTTCCAATCTTCCTCAAACCCTTTTCAGGGGCAATACCATTATAAACAGTTATTTAGTGTAATATACAGTTTTTTTAGTGTACACTGTTATTTAATGTAGTTGAGTTTAAAAATAAATAGATTTTTTTGTGGGCAGGAAGTGTGTTAAAATGTTTTTCTAAAAAACATCTTGTTTTTGTATTTAGGACATTCCGTTTGTGTTTAAAAATGACTTCCTTTTATTTAAATACACTATTCCATGGAGGGTCGCATCTAAAGCGGAGGAGGCCCAAGTGTTTGCTGCATCCAGTCACCATCCTCTCTAGCTGGCAGGGTTGTATCTCTTGCCAGTGTAACCCTTGGTTACGTATAATAATCGTATATTGGTGGTCATTCCGAGTTGTTCGCTCAGTAAATTTTTTCGCATCGCAGCGATTTTCCGCTTAGTGCGCATGCGCAATGTCCGCACTGCGACTGCGCCAAGTAAATTTGCTATGAAGTTAGGTATTTTACTCACGGCTTTTTCTTCGTTCAGGCGATCGTAATGTGATTGACAGTAAGTGGGTGTTTCTGGGCGGAAACAGGCCGTTTTATGGGAGTGTGGTAAAAAACGCTACCGTTTCTGGGGAAAACGCGGGAGTGGCTGGAGAAACTGGGGAGTGTCTGGGCGAACGCTGGGTGTGTTTGTGACGTCAAACCAGGAACGACAAGCACTGAACTGATCGCAGATGCAGAGTAAGTCTCGAGCTACTCAGAAACTGCACAGAGCAGTCTTTTCGCAATATTGCGAAACTTTCGTTCGCAATTTTACTATGCTAAGATTCACTCCCAGTAGGCGGCGGCTTAGCGTGTGCAATGCTGCTAAAATCGGCTTGCGAGCGAACAACTCGGAATGAGGGCCAATATGCACTACTAGACTATTAGTGTAATGTGCCTCCACCAAAACTTAACTGAAGGTTGTAATTTTCTATACTTTACAGTGCTGGCTTGGGTCAGCAGACAATTCTTGTTCGACTCCCTGTACTAAATAAACTATTAACGCTCTACACTGCTTTCCCTTTCCTGTGTGTAAATAAATGAGATTATATTTAATTTGAATAAAGTAATATAAAATTACAGATTGTAATAGACAAGAAATACAATTAAAGGATCACACTTTATCTTCTAATCCTACCCCAAGGCCTATACAGTTTACCTGCATGCAATACAAAAATTACCATTACCTCTAAGGTAGCTACCTGAGTTCACCTCTGACTGAAAAAAATATAATCCAAGGTGAACACCCAGGTTATTAAATCAAATATCATGCATGAGACACCTTCTCATATGCATATGTAAATTGAGCTTATGGGCCAAGAATAATTACAAATATATCTATGCACATTCATTTATGAATTAACGTTATGTATAAACTAGCTGTTCTCTTAACACACTTTCTTGTAGGAGTTCATGTAGGTGCTAAGTGTACACAGTTAATGTCCACTTAGAATTAGAGATGAGCGGGTTCGGTTTTACTCGGTTTTACTCGGTTCCCAAAACGGCATCTAATTGGCTCACGGATGTCATGTGTTTTGGATAGCCAATAAGATTCGGTTTTGAGAACCGAGTAAAACCGAGTAAAACCGAATCCGCTCATCTCTACTTATAATGTCCATCTACACTCAGTTTGCAGTATATCCGCAAATGGATCCTTATGTCCAGTACACTTGCTTAAGATGCATGCGATCACGTGTGCCGCCTGTAGTCTGGGCGGTTTCCACAAGATAAAATACTATACTTTGCCAGGCAACATGTGTTTCAGTATTGTGACTCTTTCTATTGCTATTTTGACTAGACTGTCTGACAGGGTTCCCAGAGTGGAAAGATAACTTTGTTTAGCAAATACTGAAACTGTCTCAATAAATGTTACAATTGGTCTTGTTTTACTTGTCTGGCAGCACTTCTAATAGTTTACTTATCTGCTCCATACAGCACAATGCCCCGACGTGTGTAAAGGCCCATATAGACGGGCCGATGCGGGAGATATGTTTGCTGAGCGAACCGCTCAGCACACATCTCTCCCGCCACTCAGCACATCGTGATCTGTGCTGACCCTGCGGGGGGAGACAGGGGACACACACGCTCATTTCACCCAGTGGGTGAAGTGAGCGACCCGCTAGATTGGCCTGCACGGCAGGCCAATCTAGCACCTGCAATAGCGATGCGCTGCGCATCGCTATCGCTGTTAGGGCTACACACAGAGCGATCTTGCTGAAAATCTAAGCAATCTAGTCAGATTGCTTAGATTATCACTCCGTGTGTACCCCCTTTAAGTCTTTTACATAGAGGACAATTAAGCTTGCCTTTGATATAGGTGTTAGTCTCTACTGTAAAAGCTCTTGGCAGCTATTAAGCTGTAGCCAATTCTGTGTCCTTTATGAGCCCAGCTGACTATAAATGTGCAAGTGTCTAAAGCTGTGAGTGTAAATGTCTGTTCTCACTCACTCATGACTGATCGTGCTGATGCTCAGTCCCTCACTGGATCTCTGGAATCACTGCTCTAGGTGAAGCTGTCTCTGAGCTCTCCCTCAACTCTTGTCTCCAGGGCTGGGCACTTCTGTCACTTCTGTCCCTCAGTTCTGCTACGCTTCACCTCTCAATAGGGCTTTTCCTCACTTGGCATTAACATCTAAGGTAGCCTAAAGTCTCCTGTTTAATGTTTACAGCAGGCAGCTATAAGAGGCAGAGATACCCTTGATGGGCCCAGCCTGTGTATGGAAAGCAGCCTCACAGCATCACTGCTACCCACTCAATGTTTACAGCAGTTATGAGTGGCAGCAGGATCGGAATCAGAAAGCATTCCAGCATACAGGTGTGCATACAAAGCAGTGGTCTCAGGCCCCCTCCTGCTCACTCAATGTTTACAGCGGTATGAGCGGCAGGGGTATAGACATCAACTGCACTACCCGTCTATGCAGCCCTGCTTAGGCTTCTGCTCAGCGCCGGCACAGTCCTGAAGCTCATCCTCCGCCCAATGTTACAGCTAGTTGGCAGCTGGGATGGCATTCAGGAACTGCAATCTTTCCGAGGAATCTGCAGACTGCCGTTCAGCGCTGAGGAGCCCACTTTTAAGTCTCTCACAAATGAGGCTCGCACTGACCGGCATACCCCTATTGGTGGCCTCTCTTCCGCAGCGCCAATCAGCGTGTCCCTACATCTCCAGTGGCTCGTGGTCAGTAGAGAGCGCGCGTGGGACCCAGCTTCCCGCCCGGTAGACTGTTACCACCGTGGCGCGTGAAAGCAGACTGGTGGCTCGAGGACTGTTCTTACCGCCCTTGCAGACCATTACCTTTAGCGCACGGCAGTCAGCACTGGGGACCCACCACAGCCAGATCCTATAAACAGCTGCACCTGTCTCGTGCAGTAAACCTTAAATCTACATTGTTCTACAAACAGCTCCTTTGACCACCATCAGGCTCATTACATATATATAAAACCATATGAACTACACACATTTATACCCAATTTCTCTATACCTATTACATTCAAGCCTGTGTGTATATATATATATATATATGCAACATAAATTATGAATTTTTTAATTATAAATATATATCTATATTTTATTTATTTATATATATATATATATATATATATATATATATTTATTTATGATCTCATATATATGTATATCCTCTGTTTTAACATTTATTTATTTATTATTTATTTCATTGCTACACCAGTGATGTGTGGTGGGGTGAGGCAGCTGAGGCAGAGCCTTTCCTATCATACTAACATATACAACAGAGATCTGAATTTATAAAGTATATGAAAATAAAAAGAATATATTAGAAATATCTTCTTTATATTATTCAAATCATTTCTATAATAACTCTGGAGCAAAAAGTCTATGGCAGGTGAGGCACTGGCTCCCCCCGCCTAACTTTTCCTTGCATCTCAGTACAAAACCAAATTTGCAGCAGTATATACTGCTGCATCTGTGTATAATGCCCACATGTGTATACAGTGCATATATATATATATATATATATATATATATATCAGTGATGTGTGGTGAGGTGAGGCAGCTGAGGCAGAGCTTTTCCTGTCATATTAACATATACACCAGAGTTTTGACTATATAAAGTATATGAAAAATACAAAGACTATCTTAAAACTACATTATTTGTATTTTTCTAATCATTTTTCTCAAAAAAACAAACAAAACGCTAATAACTTGGACAGTAGTAGACTGGACACTTGTGTGAGTGAGGAAACTGCATGAATGAGCTTGATAGCAGACTGGACACCTGTGGTGTGAGTGAGGAGACTGCATGAGCTTGATAGTAGACTGGTAGAAAGCACAGGTGCTGTAGGTACAGTAGAACGCTGGGATTAGAAGGCAGCATTAATTACAGCAAGAGCAGATGGAGAAGTCCAGCTGGAGTGGAGAGCGCTGATGTAGACAGAATCACAAGGAAGGAAATGAGCACTCAAGAATAAATGCAGATAATTGTATCAGAGGCTGGAGCTCAGGAATCAAATGCAGGTTATTGTATCAGAGGTTGGAGCTCAGGAACCAAATGCGGGTAATTGTATCAGAGACTGGAGCTCAGTAATCAAATGCAGGTAATTGTATCAAAGGCTGGAGCTCAGGCATCAAATGCAGGTAATTGTATCAGAGACTGGAGCTCAGTAATCAAATGCAGGTAATTATATCAGAGGATGGAGCTCAAGAACAGATGCAGGTAATTGTATCAGAGGCTGGAGCTCAAGAACAGATGCAGGTAATTGTATCAGAGGCTGGAGCTCAGGAATCAAATGCAGGTCATTGGGGGTCATTCCGAGTAGATTACACATAGCAACATATTGCTGCTTGTGCGATCAACTAGACACCGCCTATAGGGGAGTGTAATTTAGCATAGCAGGGCTGCAATCGCTTGTGTAGCCCTGCTATGCTAAAAAAGTTTTGTGTAAAACTAGACTAGCCCTGCAGTTACTTACCCTGTGCGATCGATCCATCGATGAAGGTTCCAGAATTGACGTCAGACATCCGCCCTCCAAACACCTGGACACACCTGTGTTCGGATCTCCACGCCCAGAAAATGGTGAGTTGACGCCCCAGAATACTTTCCTCCTGTCAATCTTCTTGCGATCACCGCTGCGACTACTTTCCCAATACGCGGCGTCGCTGCCCGGCGCCGGCCATCGCCGGGCAATGACACACCTGTGCAATGCGCCGCCGTGCATGCGCAGTTCCGAACCATTCATATTGTATGGGTGCAGTAGTTTATGAGGTGCAGTAGTGTATGAGGGAAGGTGTCTGGGTGCAGTAGTTTATGGGGGATGTCTTGGTGCTGTAGTGTATAAGGGGGGTGTCTGGGTGTAGTAGTGTATCGGGGGGTGGGGGGTCTGGATGCTGTAGTGTATGAGGGGAGGTGTCTGGGTGCAGTAGTTTATGGGGGTGTCTGGGCGCTGTAGTGTATGGGGAGGTGTCTGGGTGTTGTAGTGTATGAGGGGGGATTGTCTGGGTGCTGTAGTGTGTGAGGAGGAGTTGTCTTTGCTGAAGAGGTAATAGTATTGTATGGTGGTGGGTGTTGGTAGTGAATGAAGGGTCAGGGGGATTATTGGAGTGCTGCAGAGGAGTTGGTACTAGTAAATGATGAGAGGTGTGGCTGGGCAAGGTATTGGTGGTGAATGAAGGATGGGTGATTGGGTGCATCTGGTGTATTGATGGGGAATAAGGGAAGTTTCTGGGTGCTGCTGGGGTGTTGGTAATGTGTGTGTGTTTGTACAGGTGGAGGGCACCAACCACTATTGCACATAACAGGAGTCTCATTAATTACCAACAAGGAGGATGAATAGGAGGAGTCAAGCAGAAAGGATAGGGGCGTTGACACCATGGTGGCTGCTGCAGGACTTAGGAGTCAGGAGCAGCAGGATGACCTAGGGGCCCCAGCCCCACTGACCCTGAGGCAAAGGAAGGATGGAGGTCTGGTCTGGGATCTCCAGCGACCACACCACAGTGAAGAGGTTCCTGGCATTCTCCATGTGGGTAGAGCTGTGCTGGCACCGCTGCAGCAGGTCAGCATGCTTCCCAGTGCTGCAGTGGGTCTCTCTGGCGGGCATCCCACAGTAGTTGAAGGGGGTTTTATGACTGTGGCTCCCCTCAGCCACTTGTTTCCCAATTTGTTAGGTTTCCGGTCACACAGGAGCAGCAGGGGGTGATATTAGGCCCACAATCAGGGTCTCTGGGGCCTGCTGCGGGGTATCCCAGTATGAGCGTTAGGGCTCTCCCTGCTGTTCACTATGGGATGTTGCAGTTGGTTTCGGCGTAGAATTCCCTGTCATCCTCATTCACGCTGCCAGGTCTCCCCCCACTCATGGCTTCCCAAGGGGTTTATCCAGGGGGTGTTCTTCCAGCTAATTTGTCCAGGATTCACCCTTTCCCCGTTACCAGCAGGCTCGTGGAAGCATGGTCTGCCTGTGTCAGCGGCCCATGTTTTTCCCCATATTTTACAGGTTTGTCCCCTGGGGTTCAGCCCACATGGTCCTTTAGCGGACCTCATACTTTGTTGCACCCATATACTTTTGCAGGGCTTTATCAGTTTCCCCCGAGTCTGGTCCAGCAGACGTCATGTTGGCAGTCTCCTTTTGTTCCCGGACAGGTTATGCCAGATTCTCATCACTTCCCTTGGGCCCCCAATTAGGTCTCCCAGACTCCCTGGCTGCCGGCATATAGCATGGCAGGTGTCCCAGCAGGCAGGGTGGCCCCTACCCCAACTGTGCCGCCTGCATCATCTCTGTTAACCCCCACACCTTTGCCTCCTGGTCCCCCCACGGTTTCCAGTGGGGTGGTGCCCTCCTTTCCACCTTTGCCTGCTGTTGGTAGTGTTGTTACACATGCTGTAACCCTGGTTGTTGTTCCCCTGAGTCTGCAGTTACGGAGTCATCAAGTCCCACAGAGTCGGTGTTCATGAGACAGAGGAGTCAGATGTCGAGGGGAGATCCGGTGTTGGTGTCTGCAGGAGGCATTGGGGCGGGATCATCTTCGGACAGGGAAGCTGACGAGGTTCTGGGCCTTCCAGGTACAGGTGAGCGTGCAGTTACTTCTCCTTGTTCCTCTAGCACTTTTTCTAGTTCTTCTATTAGTGTTTCCCCTGGTTTCCCCAGGTGCCCACGTAAGTTAGCTATGCTCATTGCATGCTGCGTAGCCAAAGAAACTAGGAAAGACAGTGTGACAGTAGCTGCGGTTATGTCTGATCTCCCGCTTTTTACTGAAATGGTTAATTGTGCCAAAACGGCAGTTACCAGAGGGGTCAGGAAAAGGATGAGGGAGGAGCTTAGGAATGGCAAATATGTGGACATGTTCACCGTTATGGATAACATGCAGCAGGGTTTTGATAAGGCTAAAAAGACAGACGTTATAGGGGAGAACGCCTTCCACAATTTCCATCAGTGGTTGCAAGTTTTTTTTTGTTTTCTCTGATTATTATGCTAAATCTAGGCTGGCAGAATATCCTTATGTGGTAAAGTACTTGTTCTTGGTACATGAGATGTATTTGAAGTCCAAAGGGTATACGTGGAGGGAGTGCGCCTAAATTTTTTGTCAGAAAAAGGACGGCAATTCGATTTTGCCTATGGCTTTCAAGGACGTGGAGGTCTGGTTGGAGGCTACCCAGCAGGGCAAGCTCCCCAATGAAGTGCAGGGTAAGAAGCAGGTAACCGCTAGCGTTTCAGGTTCATGCCCAGGGGATAATGGTAAGTGTTTTGCTTATAATGAAAGCAAGTGCAATACAGACATCAACTGTCGTTTTCGTCACTCCTGCAAGGTGTGCGGGGCCGGTCACCCAGCCAAAGACTGCACTTCAGTTGTAAACGGAAAACGTTCCGATCCAGCAGATGCCAGTGGAGGTAACAAGTAAGGCCTATTCCCCGGTTAATGTTGGTGAACTTAGTAGGTGGCTTGGTTTGTGCCCCAAAAGGGCAGATGCTCGGTTTTTGTTGGACGGTTTTACTTTCGGTTTTTGCCTCATCATTTCAGATTCTGTGCATGTGTTCGCACGTCGAAATCTGAAATTGGCTTGAGATTTCCACAGGTGGCAAGGCAAAAGGTTGAGGCGGAGATATGTTTTGGGCATATGTGTGGTCCTTTCACCCCCCTCCCCTTCCGGGCATGTGTGTCTCCCCTGGGTGGTGCCCAGGAGGACCCCGGGTACGTTCCGCCTTATACAACATTTGTCTCACTAGCATGGGGTAATGGTTAATGATGCCATTCCGGAAGTGTTATGCAGGGTGCGTTATCGATCTTTTGATGAGGCCCTGCGCTTGGTTCGGAATTGTGGTCGTGGTGCCCTTCTGGCTAAGATGGGCATTGAGTCTACTTTTTGCCTTCTCCCCTTGCACCGGATTCTTTTCGGTTCCTGGGGTTCAAATTGTGCAAGGATTTCTACGTAGACGTAAAAAATAAAAAGATTAATTGACTGCTGGCTCAACGCATGATAAATATTATATTATTTGTACATTAGAATAAAACATGCCGATACACATTTTTAATCTTTATTCACATCTATTAATTTTCATTGCACGTCTGTATGTTTTGTCTATGTCAACAATTTTAACCTCTAAATTTCGCCTCTACTTGTAATCATAATAAATATATCGTACATCAATTTTCTGATAATAATAATAAAAGTTAAGTTTCAGGGAGATGTGATAATCAGATCACTTCTCCCTGTGTGCACCGATAATACAGCCCTTCCTTCTCTCTTTCTTTGCATTTACTAAAGCTGTACTTGGTAGCACCCCCACTAGGAATGGTAAATACCAATAAATCATACGGTTTTTCTGTGGAACTTTTGTTCCAAATTTCTATCTAATAAATTGTGTGTGTGCAGATACATTATTACTCCAGCTATCAATAAATAATGTCTGACCTTTTAAATCTAGCTATTGGTGTCTGTGTCTTTATTTGTATTGTTAAGCTAGCTTAAAGTTAAGGTATAAGTTTATCACAATAAAATTATAGCGCCTTATAATTAGTGATGAGCACCGGAAATTTTTCGGGTTTTGTGTTTTGGTTTTGGGTTCGGTTCCGCGGCCGTGTTTTGGGTTCGAACGCGTTTTGGCAAAACCTCACCGAATTTTTTTTGTCGGATTCGGGTGTGTTTTGGATTCGGGTGTTTTTTTCAAAAAACCCTAAAAAACAGCTTAAATCATAGAATTTGGGGGTCATTTTGATCCCAAAGTATTACTAACCTCAATAACCATAATTTCCACTCATTTTCAGTCTATTCTGAACACCTCACACCTCACAATATTATTTTTAGTCCTAAAATTTGCACCGAGGTCGCTGGATGACTAAGCTCAGCGACCCAAGTGGCCGACACAAACACCTGGCCCATCTAGGAGTGGCACTGCAGTGTCACGCAGGATGGCCCTTCCAAAAAACACCCCCCAAACAGCACAAGACGCAAAGAAAAAAAGAGGCGCAATGAGGTAGCTGTGTGACTAAGCTAAGCGACCCTAGTGGCCGACACAAACACCTGGCCCATCTAGGAGTGGCACTGCAGTGTCACGCAGGATGGCCCTTCCAAAAAACACCCCCCAAACAGCACATGACGCAAAGAAAAAAAGAGGCGCAATGAGGTAGCTGTGTGACTAAGATAAGCGACCCTAGTGGCCGACACAAACACCTGGCCCATCTAGCAGTGGCACTGCAGTGTCACGCAGGATGGCCCTTCCAAAAAACACCCCCCAAACAGCACATGACGCAAAGAAAAAAAGAGGCGCAATGAGGTAGCTGTGTGACTAAGATAAGCGACCCAAGTGGCCGACACAAACACCTGGCCCATCTAGGAGTGGCACTGCAGTGTCACGCAGGATGGCCCTTCCAAAAAACACCCCCCAAACAGCACATGACGCAAAGAAAAAAAGAGGCGCAATGAGGTAGCTGTGTGACTAAGATAAGCGACCCAAGTGGCCGACACAAACACCTGGCCCATCTAGGAGTGACACTGCAGTGTCACGCAGGATGGCCCTTCCAAAAAACACCCCCCAAACAGCACATGACGCAAAGAAAAAACAGAGGCGCAATGAGGTAGCTGTGTGACTAAGATAAACGACCCAAGTGGCCGACACAAACACCTGGCCCATCTAGGAGTGGCACTGCAGTGTCACGCAGGATGGCCCTTCCAATAACTACTCCCCAAACAGCACATGACGCAAAGAAAAATGAAAGAAAAAAGAGGTGCAAGATGGAATTGTCCTTGGGCCCTCCCACCCACCCTTATGTTGTATAAACAGGACATGCACACTTTAACCAACCCATCATTTCAGTGACAGGGTCTGCCACACGACTGTGACTGAAATGATGGGTTGGTTTGGACCCCCACCAAAAAAGAAGCAATTAATCTCTCCTTGCACAAACTGGCTCTACATGTTATGATTCCAGTACTTCTGACCAGAGGAGATCGTATGGCTGAGGTCAGAGTACTGGGAAGATATGCTGGTTGTGGGAGCAGGATAGCCTAGTAACCCCTGGCGCCCTAACTCCGTTGTCTCGCCCGTGTTATCAGAAATCCCCTGCGAGACTATGGTTGCTTGAGCCCATGGCAGCCGCGTTCGAAGGGCGGATTATGTCTGCCCAACCCCGATGCCCCCGCAGGTCTTAATGGGAGACAAGGGGAAGTCCGAGACAGGGTGATAACAAGGGGCCCTCTGACTAAGCAACCAGGCCAGGGGTTACAAGCTAACTAACTAAATCAAAAGGTATGTGCGGACTAGCCGCCAGGGAAAAGGACAACCAAAGATCCACTGATCCGACACTCCTATCCGGCACCGCTGGATACCAGAGTGGATCAGGGAGAGCGGAATCCTCCGCAAAAGCTCCAGGACACAAATATACTAAATAATAAACAGTAAGCGGACAAGCCGCAACACACGGCTGCGCCACGACTCACGAACACCACAGGATGTTAAAGGTGCTCAGTCAGACTCCAGGAAAAGATGACAAATCTCTGAGTACAGGACCACTGAGGACAGGAACAACCGGCTTGAGCAGGACCGGACACTTTCTGCAACTGACATAGGCAAACAGGAAGCTGCCGACACCGACTTTCAGAACTGGAGGACAGGCAGAATCCACTGGAACTCAGGGTAGGACACGGGATCAGACACAGGGACTGACACAGGAATCAACACAGGGACTGACACAGGAATCCACACAGGGACTGACACAGGAATCCACACAGGGACTGACACAGGAATCCACACAGGGACTGACAGGAACCAGCTCAAACTTAAAGCAGACTGCAAACCAAGGAATATCATCAGCCTCTGCTAACTGCAGTGAGCCAGCATATATCAGAGAGGCCTAATTAATTATCTCTTGCAGCTGGCCTGCTGCACGACTAAGCTGACAAGATGCAATCAGCAGCCAGATGAGGCTGAACACATGGGAACAAGCTGCAATTGCACAGACTCACCAGCGGCAGCAGACAAGAGTAATCCAAAACAGAGCAATGGGAAATCCTGGCATGCAAGACAACTAAATAAACATAAAATAGGAATGAACCACTACCTGTGGTTCATAACAGTATCCCCTCCTTAAGGGTGAGCTCCGAGCACCCCATGACACCCACGGGGAACATAAACAGAAGTATAACATGAAATACAGAACAAAACTGCAAAACAGGAATGAGCCACAGCCGTGGCTCATAACAGTACCCCCCCCTTGAGGAGGGGTCAAAAGACCCCAAAATTCAGACTATCCAGAACAAGGGATACAAAAAAAAACCTGACACATTGGTCTAACAGACACAAAAACAGAAACAAGCTGCAACCACAGCTTGTAACAGTGCCCTCCCCTTGATGGTGGCCACTGGACACAAGGGAAAAAAAATCTTTTTTTTTTTTTTATCAAGGCAAGAGTCAAAAAATTATTTCTTTTTCTTCTTCTTCTTTTTACAAAGCTCTTTAGGTCTGACCAAGGTAATTCCCCAAACATTGTCTGAACTGATGGTACCACCCAGCAAGGCTGCGTTCAAATCAGAGACAGGTCTCTTACCCTTGGGAGCTGAACTTTCTGGTAAAGTACTATTATTAGAAGAAGTAGTCAGAAAGGCACATCCTGCAGTCACAACAACGGGCTGAGACTCCTGTGCCGAGTTTACAGTATTTTGTGGACTCTCAGCAGACAAGACGGGTGACTTAGAGGAACCTGAACCAATTTCTTTGGAACCATATCTTTTAATAATTGCATCACTGAATGCTGGGGGATCCTGAAGAATGGGATCTTCAGCTTTCATTAGGCTGATCGCCCACTCAAAAGGCTCTCCTCTAAAAGAATAAATAAGATAGAGCACAAGGTTCTCTGGAGTGATGCCCAGAAATGGTCTAGACAACATAATAATGTAATAGTGTTTGTAAAGCGCCAGAAATTGGGCTAAGTCCCCATCAAAGATTATGGATGTTGAGATATCAGAGTCAGGATCTGTTTCCTTCTCATCTGACTGACTGGAGTGCTTTGCTAGGACCTGGTCACTATTGACCTTACTCGAGGCTGAGACTCTCTGAACCCCACCCGGGGCTGAGACTTTCTGAACCCCACCCGGGGCAGTGACTTTCTGAACCCCACCCGTGGCAGTGACTTTCTGAACCCCACCCGGGGCAGTGACTTTCTGAACCCCACCCGGGGCAGTGACTTTCTGAACCCCACCCGGGGCAGTGACTTTCTGAACCCCACCCGGGGCAGTGACTTTCTGAACCCCACCCGGGGCAGTGACTTTTTGAACCCCACCCGGGGCAGTGGCCTCCGGGAACCCCGCTGGGGCAGTGGCCTCCGGGAACCCCGCTGGGGCCAGCACCTCGGATTCTTTTACTGGGACCGGGTCGTTGGCCTCCCTGACTGGGATCGGGCCATCGGCCTCCCTCTCTGAGTCGATAATAATCGAAAGTTCTCCCGGGACTATGACTTCCGGGACTTTTGCTGAAGCAATAACGTTCAGATCCTCCACCAATGCTATGCTTCTTAAGTTCTTTCCTGGGGAAGCGACTTCTAGACCCTTCTTTGGGGCTGCGTCTCTCGAGACCCCACTTGGGGATATTACTTCAAAGATCCCTTCTGGGGTTTTGCTTCTCGAGTTCCCTTCAAGAACTATGGTTTTAGATACCCTTTCTGAGGTTGCGCTCCTCAAGTCCCTACCTGGGGTAACAGCTTCTGAGACCCCTTCTGGTATGGAAACCTGAGCTACAATATTTGATGTCCCTCTATAAGCTTGGGCATCGGGTACCGCTCCAGCACTCTGGGCATCGGGTACCGCTCCAGCACTCTGGGCATCGGGTACCACTCCAGGACCCTGGGCTACGGGCACCACTCCAGGACCCTGGGCTACGGGCACCACTCCAGGACCCTGGGCTACGGGCACCACTCCAGGACCCTGGGCTACGGGCACCACTCCAGGACCCTGGGCTACGGGCACCACTCCAGGACCCTGGGCTACGGGCACCACTCCAGGACCCTGGGCTACGGGCACCACTCCAGGGACTTGCAACTCCGCTTCCACAGGAACCTCAAGAGAGGAGAGAAACATTCTCTTTTGATTCCTGAATCTATAATGGGGCTCCCTTGTCCAAGGACCCCAATTATAGGACAGAGAGCTTTTTTGTGTGGGTTGTGTGACAAGTACCTCTGCCACAGTAGAGACAGGAGTAGGTCTTGTATCATGACTCAACTTGGCCAGAGGGCAAGACTCGTCACCACACTTTGGCTTGCGCAACTCACAGGTCTGCAGATAATGGCCTAAACCCCCACAATATAGGCATAAGTTTAAGTTTCTGCGACGCAGACGCTCCTCTTCTGAGAGCCTGGGCCGCAGAAAACTTTTAAACTTTTTCTCTTCAATTAAACCAGAGGATTCTCTTGTCACCATACTGTGAACAAGAGTCTCTTTAGAGATAGATGTACTCTCAACGACTTCTGGCAAAATAAGCAAGATTTTAGTCAGAAGGTTTTGCAGTTGCTTTAGGGATTGCTGCAAAACTTCTAGTCGCTCTGGTCTCAAAGCACTGAATACAGAGTTCAGGGCTGCGAGAGATGCCTGCAGGGCTTGCATAGTAGACATAGGAGGATTTAAAACTAGACAAGACAAGACAAGGCAAGACAAGGCAAGGCAAGACAAGGCAAGGCAAGGCAAGGCAAGGCAAGACTAAATTTTGCTAAACAAAACAAGACTTTTTTTTTTTTTAAACACCGGACTGGATTCTAAACACCGGACTGGATTCTAAACACCGGACTGGATTCTAAACACTGGACTGGATTCTAAACACTGGACTGGATTCTAAACACCGGACTGGATTGGATTCTAAACACCGGACTGGATTCTAAACACCGGACTGGATTCTAAACACCAAATTCTAGACAGGACTGGATTCTTGACACCGGATTGGATTCTGCACACTGAATTCTAGACAAGACTGGATTCTAGACTAGACACTGGACTGGGCCAAAAAAGAAAAAAAAAGTTTTATTTCTTTTTTGTGGTATGGCTGATGATAATGTTATGATTCCAGTACTTCTGACCAGAGGAGATCGTATGGCTGAGGTCAGAGTACTGGGAAGATATGCTGGTTGTGGGAGCAGGATAGCCTAGTAACCCCTGGCGCCCTAACTCCGTTGTCTCGCCCGTGTTATCAGAAATCCCCTGCGAGACTATGGTTGCTTGAGCCCATGGCAGCCGCGTTCGAAGGGCGGATTATGTCTGCCCAACCCCGATGCCCCCGCAGGTCTTAATGGGAGACAAGGGGAAGTCCGAGACAGGGTGATAACAAGGGGCCCTCTGACTAAGCAACCAGGCCAGGGGTTACAAGCTAACTAACTAAATCAAAAGGTATGTGCGGACTAGCCGCCAGGGAAAAGGACAACCAAAGATCCACTGATCCGACACTCCTATCCGGCACCGCTGGATACCAGAGTGGATCAGGGAGAGCGGAATCCTCCGCAAAAGCTCCAGGACACAAATATACTAAATAATAAACAGTAAGCGGACAAGCCGCAACACACGGCTGCGCCGCGACTCACGAACACCACAGGATGTTAAAGGTGCTCAGTCAGACTCCAGGAAAAGATGACAAATCTCTGAGTACAGGACCACTGAGGACAGGAACAACCGGCTTGAGCAGGACCGGACACTTTCTGCAACTGACATAGGCAAACAGGAAGCTGCCGACACCGACTTTCAGAACTGGAGGACAGGCAGAATCCACTGGAACTCAGGGTAGGACACGGGATCAGACACAGGGACTGACGCAGGAATCAACACAGGGACTGACACAGGAATCCACACAGGGACTGACACAGGAATCCACACAGGGACTGACACAGGAATCCACACAGGGACTGACAGGAACCAGCTCAAACTTAAAGCAGACTGCAAACCAAGGAATATCATCAGCCTCTGCTAACTGCAGTGAGCCAGCATATATCAGAGAGGCCTAATTAATTATCTCTTGCAGCTGGCCTGCTGCACGACTAAGCTGACAAGATGCAATCAGCAGCCAGATGAGGCTGAACACATGGGAACAAGCTGCAATTGCACAGACTCACCAGCGGCAGCAGACAAGAGTAATCCAAAACAGAGCAATGGGAAATCCTGGCATGCAAGACAACTAAATAAACATAAAATAGGAATGAACCACTACCTGTGGTTCATAACACTACAGAGGCAAGATGTCCACCTCATCATCATCCTCCGATATATCACCGTGTACATCCCCCTCCTCACAGATTATCAATTCGTCCCCACTGGAATCCACCATCTCAGCTCCCTGTGTACTTTGTGGAGGCAATTGCTGCTGGTGAATGTCTCCAGGGAGGAATTGATTATAATTCATTTTAATGAACATCATCTTCTCCACATTTTCTGGATGTAACCTCGTACGCCGATTGCTGACAAGGTGAGCGGCGGCACTAAACACTCTTTCGGAGTACACACTTGTGGGAGGGCAACTTAGGTAGAATAAAGCCAGTTTGTGCAAGGGCCTCCAAATTGCCTCTTTTTCCTGCCAGTATAAGTACGGACTGTCTGACGTGCCTACTTGGATGCGGTCACTCATATAATCCTCCACCATTCTTTCAATGGGGAGAGAATCATATGCAGTGACAGTAGACGACATGTCCGTAATCGTTGTCAGGTCCTTCAGTCCGGACCAGATGTCAGCATCAGCAGTCGCTCCAGACTGCCCTGCATCACCGCCAGCGGGTGGGCTCGGAATTCTGAGCCTTTTCCTCGCACCCCCAGTTGCGGGAGAATGTGAAGGAGGAGATGTTGACAGGTCGCGTTCCGCTTGACTTGACAATTTTCTCACCAGCAGTTCTTTGAACCCCAGCAGACTTGTGTCTGCCAGAAAGAGAGATCCAAGGTAGGTTTTAAATCTAGGATCGAGCACGGTGGCCAAAATGTAGTGCTCTGATTTCAACAGATTGACCACCCGTGAATCCTTGTTAAGCGAATTAAGGGCTCCATCCACAAGTCCCACATGCCTAGCGGAATCGCTCTGTGTTAGCTCCTCCTTCAATGTCTCCAGCTTCTTCTCCAAAAGCCTGATGAGGGGAATGACCTGACTCAGGCTGGCAGTGTCTGAACTGACTTCACGTGTGGCAAGTTCAAAAGGTTGCAGAACCTTGCACAACGTTGAAATCATTCTCCACTGCGCTTGAGACAGGTGCATTCCACCTCCTATATCGTGCTCAGTTGTATAGGCTTGAATGGCCTTTTGCTGCTCCTCCAACCTCTGAAGCATATAGAGGGTTGAATTCCCCCTCGTTACCACTTCTTGCTTCAGATGATGGCAGGTTCAGGCGTTTTTGGTGGTGCTCCAGTCTTCTGTACGTGGTGCCTGTACGCCGAAAGTGTCTCGCAATTCTTCTGGCCACCGACAGCATCTCTTGCACGCCCCTGTCGTTTTTTAAATAATTCTGCACCACCAAATTCAAGGTATGTGCAAAACATGGGACGTGCTGGAATTTGCCCAGATTTAATGCACACACAATATTGCTGGCGTTGTCCGATGCCACAAATCCACAGGAGAGTCCAATTGGGGTAAGCCATTCCGCAATGATCTTCCTCAGTTGCCGTAAGAGGTTTTCAGCTGTGTGCGTATTCTGGAAAGCGGTGATACAAAGCGTAGCCTGCCTAGGAAAGAGTTGGCGTTTGCGAGATGCTGCTACTGATGCCGCCGCTGCTGTTCTTGCGGCGGGAGTCCATACATCTACCCAGTGGGCTGTCACAGTCATATAGTCCTGAGCCTGCCCTGCTCCACTTGTCCACATGTCCGTGGTTAAGTGGACATTGGATACAACTGCATTTTTTAGGACACTGGTGAGTCTTTTTCTGAGGTCTGTGTACATTTTCGGTATCGCCTGCCTAGAGAAATGGAACCTAGATGGTATTTGGTACCGGGGACACAGTACCTCCAACAAGTCTCTAGTTGGCTCTGCAGTAATGATGGATACCGGAACCACGTTTCTCACCGCCCAGGATGCCAAGGCCTCAGTTATCCGCTTTGCAGCAGGATGACTGCTGTGATATTTCATCTTCCTCGCAAAGGACTGTTGGACAGTCAATTGCTTGGTGGAAGTAGTAAAAGTGGTCTTACGACTTCCCCTCTGGGATGACCATCGACTCCCAGCAGCAACAACAGCAGCGCCAGCAGCAGTAGGCGTTACACGCAAGGATGCATCGGAGGAATCCCAGGCAGGAGAGGACTCGTCAGAATTGCCAGTGACATGGCCTGCAGGACTATTGGCATTCCTGGGGAAGGAGGAAATTGACACTGAGGGAGTTGGTGGGGTGGTTTGCGTGAGCTTGGTTACAAGAGGAAGGGATTTACTGGTCAGTGGACTGCTTCCGCTGTCGCCCAAAGTTTTTGAACTTGTCACTGACTTATGATGAATGCGCTGCAGGTGACGTATAAGGGAGGATGTTCCGAGGTGGTTAACGTCCTTACCCCTACTTATTACAGCTTGACAAAGGCAACACACGGCTTGACAAATGTTGTCCGCATTTCTGTTGAAATACTTCCACACCGAAGAGCTGATTTTTTGGGTATTTTCACCAGGCATGTCAATGGCCATATTCCTCCCACGGACAACAGGTGTCTCCCCGGGTGCCTGACTTAAACAAACCACCTCACCATCAGAATCCTCCTGGTCAATTTCCTCCCCAGCGCCAGCAACACCCATATCCTCCTCATCCTGGTGTACTTCAACACTGACATCTTCAATCTGACTATCAGGAACTGGACTGCGGGTGCTCCTTCCAGCAGTTGCAGGGGGCGTGCAAATGGTGGAAGGCGCATGCTCTTCACGTCCAGTGTTGGGAAGGTCAGGCATCGCAAACGACACAATTGGACTCTCCTTGTGGATTTGTGATTTCGAAGAACGCACAGTTCTTTGCTGTGCTTTTGCCAGCTTGAGTCTTTTCATTTTTCTAGCGAGAGGCTGAGTGCTTCCATCCTCATGTAAAGCTGAACCACTAGCCATGAACATAGGCCAGGGCCTCAGCCGTTTCTTGCCACTCCGTGTGGTAAATAGCATATTGGCAAGTTTACGCCTCTCCTCCGACAATTTTATTTTAGATTTTTGAATCCTTTTTTTACTGATATTTGGTGTTTTGGATTTTACATGCTCTGTTCTATGACATTGGGCCTTGGCAGACGACGTTGATGGCATTTCATCGTCTCGGCCATGACTAGTGGCAGCAGCTTCAGCACGAGGTGGAAGTGGATCTTGATCTTTCCCTATTTTTGGAACCTCAACATTTTTGTTCTCCATATTTTAATAGGCACAACTAAAAGGCACCTCAGGTAAACAATGGAGATGGATGGATACTAGTATACTTATGGATGGACGAGCGACTGCCGACACAGAGGTAGCTACAGCTGTGGACTACCGTACTGCGTCTGCTGCTAATATAGACTGGATGATAATGATATAAAAAATATATATATATCACTACTGCAGCCGGACAGGTATATATTATATAATGACGGACCTGCTGGACACTGTCAGCACTGCAGACTCCTAAAGTAAGCTACTAGTATCAAGAAGATAGAAGAAAAAAAACACAACAGGTAGGTGGTATACAATTATGGATGGACGAGCGACTGCCGACACAGAGGTAGCTACAGCCGTGGACTACCGTATTGCGTCTGCTGCTAATATAGACTGGATGATAATGATATAAAAAATATATATATATAACTACTGCAGCCGGACAGGTATATATTATATAATGACGGACCTGCTGGACACTGTCAGCACTGCAGACTCCTAAAGTAAGCTACTAGTATCAAGAAGATAGAAAAAAAAAAACACAACAGGTAGGTGGTATACAATTATGGATGGACGAGCGACTGCCGACACAGAGGTAGCAACAGCCGTGGACTACCGTACAGCGTCTGCTGCTAATATAGACTGGATGATAATGATATAAAAAATATATATATATCACTACTGCAGCCGGACAGGTATATATTATATAATGACAGACCTGCTGGACACTATCAGCACTGCAGACTCCTAAAGTAGGCTACTAGTATCAAGAAGATAGAAAAAAAAAAACACAACAGGTAGGTGGTATACAATTATGGATGGACGAGCGACTGCCGACACAGAGGTAGCTACAGCCGTGGACTACCGTACTGCGTCTGCTGCTAATATAGACTGGATGATAATGATATAAAAAATATATATATATATCACTACTGCAGCCGGACAGGTATATATTATATAATGACGGACCTGCTGGACACTGTCAGCACTGCAGACTTCTAAAGTAAGCTACTAGTATCAAGAAGATAGAAAAAAAAACAACACAGCAGGTAGGTGGTATACAATTATGGATGGACGAGCGACTGCCGACACAGAGGTAGCTACAGCCGTGGACTACCGTACTGCGTCTGCTGCTAATATA